>NC_136486.1:32907633-33145133 GCF_053919585.1 Euprymna scolopes | reverse complement strand
TACAGGGACGGTAAATGTGACTATCGGAATATCCGGGCCAAATCACCGCTAAAAAAATCGTCCGCGTCCATCAAACTTTCACTAAAAATCCAATAGCAGTTGTTGTACTCGACAAATTCTCATAATGTTTGGATATAATACTATTTTCAACATAAGTAAATTAGTGTTGTTGCTTTCACTTGTATTTAAAAAAAAAAAAAACTATCTGCCGAATATTTTAACAAGCATCAAAAACTTTCTGCAGTGAACGACTGGAAATGAAAAAAAAAAAAGAAAAAAAAGCAAGACAAAGAAATTCAGTGAAATAGAAATGAATATAAAAAATAATAAAACGAGGCCGAACAAAAGAATGAAAAAAAAAAAGAAAAGGTCTGCAGAGTTTGTGCATTAATAAAAGACACTGATGGTCAAGTGGGCATAATTACCAACCGATGTCCGTTGTGGGGTAAGGTAGACAGGTAAAGTGGAGGTGTATGTTTTTGTGTGTGTAGGGTGTGGGTGTTGATGAAGTATATGGTGTTGCGGACCAGGATATAAAATATCCTAACTCGCTACAAGAAAAAATAATGAAACGAATTGAATGAAGAAAACAAAGAACTCAAATGCTGGAATAAAATAAACATGTCGTTTATTTTCTGTTGAGAAATGAAAGTCTTCGGTGTACACGTGTTCATTCAGCCGTTGAAGACTACGCACGTGGAAGGAAAGGGGGAATGCAATAGAGAAACGCGAAGTGGCAAGCCGTCTGTAGAAAGAAAGGGTTAAACTCAGTAGAACGTCGCGTACATGTCTGTGTCGATGGGCCAAAACGAAGGGGAGATAGAGTGAGTAAGTCAATCCAGTTCATGGAGAGAGAAAGCGTATTAAGTGTACTTGCGCTTGCCCCACATTACAGTAGCAGGGAAAGTGACGTTAGAGTGTGTGGTCGGTTCGTCGACTAAGCAGCTCGAACGCTGGTCCAGACGAAAAAGGGTAGCTGACAGGTTTTGTTGACTTTTATACTGGGGTCAGTGTTCTGACTGCGCATGTCTGGCTTTCAGTTTAAAGGAAGTGACGTCACATCTGGGGGGGCGCATGAACGTGAGTGTGTGTATGAGGCTGTGTATATGCGCGTGTGTGTGTGTGTGCGTACGTACATGTGGGTGTGTATATGTAAGGGAAAACATGTTCGAACAATGGCAAAGTACAAATGAGGGGCCCAGAGAGAGAGAGAGAGAGAGAGAGAGAGAGAGAGAGAGAGAGAGAAGAAGAAGAAAACAAAACAACAACAAAAAAACTCGGCATTCCGATGCAAGACAAAAGACAATTTAAATAACACCACAACGTCAAACAGAACAGCTACCTCATTAGTCGTTGCTCATTAGTATTAAGAATAAACAAATGAAAGCTAGAGGTTTCAGAAGAAGTAGCTGTTTGTTTAGGTCAAACTTGTCGAAAACGCTCTGTTTTGGGGTTGTTTTAAAAAAGTGGAATGGAAATTTAAATTTCGTTCCGTTTTAACTTTTTTTCTTTATCAAATTGCTTTGGTTCCACAGTTGACTTTAGACATGCTTAACAAACGATATAATTTTTCAGTAAAGAAGTTTAGATTTATCAACAGCATCTTTTCCCTTTTTTTTTTTTTTTTTTCGTTGGGCCATTGTTTGTTGAAAGTAAGTACGATAACTCTTATCATGGACCCTTTTATGATCACTTCCCTTTTACGTTGTAATCTCATACTCCCGTTTTATTTCCCGCTTCCTCTTCCTATCCCAATAATAAAATATACTTCTCTTTATATCCGTCACACACGTGTTCGTATCCTCTTTCAAATATTTGTTCCAGTTCCTTTTCTCTTTTCACTGAAATGCAACTCGCAACAGGTTATGGACCCAGTAGCTAATGGAAGCCGATGGAACAAACTTTTATTTGACGGAGATGAACCCAAATACGAAATTTGGGAGACAAAATTTTTATGTCATTTATGGCCTCAATTTTTATAAAGGGATTAGGGGTAGGAAGGACGCAATAGAGGTCACAACGAAGAATACATGAAATGAACAACGTTGGAAGTGTGTAGATTCTGACTCCATATAATTAAAGACAGACGAATATTGAAGGTTGAGAGCCGATTTTATTTACTACTAACAGTTTGTATTAGAAGAGGCAAAGTGTTCGTAGGATGGAATGTGATTTAATGAAGAATGGATTGTCCGATGGAGATATTTGACAGTTTGTATTACGGTGAAATGTTCGTAGAATGTTTGAAGGTATGTACGATTTAACAATGAATGAATGTTCGTAAAATGTTTGTAGGTATGTATGAATTGACAAGGAATGAAGGGTTGTAAAATGTTTGTAGGTATGTATGAATTGACAAGGAATGAAGGGTTGTAAAATGTTTGTAGGTATGTATGAATTGACAAGGAATGAATGTTCGTAAACGTAACTTATCTTTTGGACGATGGATGTGGTAGGGGTCGGCCGGTCATCCTGCTGTCGGTGATGCGTGTCCTGGCTTGTAACTGGAAAGCGGGTGATTTCTTTCATTAGCAGCTAGCAGCCCGGCATCTTCGTCTTCTTTTTTCCTCCTCTCCTGGTTCCCTAAAAAACCCTCGTTTTATAGTGTCAAACTGGCTCCCAGTGACTGTGATATTTGAGGTGTTTATTTTAGGCGTGGAGCTCTGCCATTCGTCGATAACTATTTTGTGGTTATCTTATTTTTTTCTTCCCAAGCGGAAGCGATGCGTGGAGCCATGTGCAAAAGACGATTTTTCATTTTGTCTCTCATGGTGGATACGTTAGCATTCGGTTCGCTGCTAATTCTCATCATGCTCCCACACATTTACGCACGCTCGACCTAAAGGACGCCAGTTTAGGTATACACCTAAACAGAGATGGAAGCGACCCTGTGAGAAATGAAGATGCGTACGCTGAACTTGTACAGTTTCTGGACGACAAAAGTTTCTCCTTAATCATGAGAGAAACTACAGATAATGGGAGAAAAGCTCTCAAAATATTACGCGAACACTACACAAGCAAAGGAAAACCAAGGTTAATCCCCTTGTACACCCAATTCAGATCTCTCAAAAAGAAAGGAGACGAAAGCATCACGGAATATGTGATAAGAACTGAGACAATTTTAACAGCTCTGAGAAATGCCGGGCAAACAATTGACGATGCCCTAATTATCGCCATGATATTAAAAGGACTACCAAGCTGCTACAACCTTTTTTCGATTTATGTGACACACAGCAACAAAGAATTAACATTCCTGTAATTTAAAACAGAACTCTATGGTTTCGACGAAACATTGAAACATAAAATCCAGTCGACCAGTGACGAAGTGATGGAATTGACATCGTCTTTTTCAGAAAATATGATGGAGAGCCATGACGAACGTGAAATATCGTGCTTCACATACGGCGGAAAAAGACATTTATCGAAAGAAACAACAAACACAAACAGCGAAAACAGTGGTGTAGTTACTGAAAAAGTCACATCCATAAAAGGGATTTCTGCCGTTATAAGCGAAAAGATACAATGAAAAAGGCAGCTGACACCGAAGAAAACTCCTTCGCATTCAAAACAGAGGACTACTACTATACCCGGAACTTAATATTGCATACGAACCTACTAGTCGACGCAGGGGCCACTTTGCACATTATAACAGACGCAAAGAAATTTAAGAATTTCGACCCAACATTCCGTTCTGAGAACCACTACATGGAGTTGGCAGACGGAACTAAACCAGTGGCTTAGCCTGCATACCCCGTACTTACAGAGAAGCTGTGACTTCCCACGCGACACACCACTGGATCCAATGGATGCAGGAATAAATTGACCCCCTAAAGGAAAACAATGTATACTATCTAACACCCTTACCTAAAGGCAGAACGACAGTAAGTGGTAGATGGGTGCATAAAATCAAATAAAACGCCGACAGGCCCCCTAAATACAAGGCCAGGTTCGTCGCAAAAGGGTACAACCAAACTAAGGGAGTAGACTACACCGAGACTTTTTCTCCAAGGGCCCATATCTCATCGATCCGTATGATAATGCAAATAACTGTCCAGTACAATCTAAGAGTACATCAAATGGACGTAAGAACGGCGTATCTCCATGCTCCAATTGACCACGAAATTTACATGGAACAACCGAAGGGATTCGAGACAAAAGGGGAAATAGGCGAGAAACTAGTCTGTTTACTGAACAAATCCCTGTATGGCCTAAAACAATCAGGCTGAAACTGGAATCAACCCCTGCACAGCTACTTCAGCAGACACAGCTTTACCCAAAACCAGGGGGACCATTGCGTTTATATGCGACACAACGGCGAAAAAAAATTATCATCGTCTCGTGAATCGATGATTTAATCATTGCTGCCGATAACATGAACTCACTAAACGACACCAAACAGTCGTTAACATCGGAATTTAACATGAAAGACCTCGAAAATCTGCACCATTTCATCGGAATAGACTTCAATATAATCGAAGTTTATATCCAGATGAACCAAGAAAAATACGCGACAAAAATACTGGAAAGGTTTGACATGTCCGAATGCAAACCTAGGACGACCCCATGCGAGGAAAAACTGGATCTATCTGGCGAAGAGGATAACATGGTTGACCTCAGGAAATACCGCGAGGTCATCGGGAGTCAAATTTACCTGATGATTTGTACCCGACCAAACCTATGCTATATTGTCCGGGAATTGTGGCAATATTTGTCCAAGCTACTATAAAATCATTGGGTGGCAGCTAAACACCTACTAGGATAAGTAAAGGGTACGACGCGACACCAACTGCACTACGCGAAAGAAATCACTCAATCTATCTAATTGCATACAGTGACATCGATTGGGCGTCTGATCAACGAGACACACGCAGTACATCCGGGTATTGCTTTAGCCTAACCCAGGATGGGTCACCTGTTTCCTGGAAGTCAAAAAGGCAACATCCGGTCGCTCTATCCACGTGCAAGTCTGAGTACGTAGCGCTGGCAAAAGCCAACCAAGAGGGGCTATACCTTATGCAACTATTCAAGGAAATGGATACACACCGAGAAAACGTCCCCATCAAAATATTCGGAGACGGTCAAAGAGCTATAGCACTTTCTAAGGACCCCATTCATCGGCAGAGATGTAAACACATCGACATTAAGTACCATTTTATCAGAGAAGCTCTGAATAATAACAAAATACAAATAATTTACTGTCCCACAGCAAACATGATAGCCGACATCATGACAAAACTTCCAACCCGGACGAAGCTGGACAAGTTTTAAAAAAATTTATTCGGACCCTAAACTGACACTAATCTGCTCTCACATATCTTTGTTTTTGTAAAGAAAAGAGAAAAAAAAAGAAAAGAAATAATATGCTGAGAGCAATGGGGGGGGGGGGGTGAAAGTAAGTATGATAACTCTTATCATGGACCCTTTTATGATTACCTCCCTTTGACGTTGTAATCCCATAATCCCTGTTTACTCATCGCTTCCTCTTTCTGTCCCAAAATAAAACATCTTTCTCTTTATACCTGTCACACGCGTGTTCGTGTCCTTCTTCAAATCTTTGTTCCAGTTCCTTTTCTCTTTTCACTGAAATGCAACTCGCAACGACATTAACACATAGTTTACGCAGCGCCACATTCGAATTTTCTCCCTAAAAGAACACGGTGTTTGGCACTTCGGGCATACGACCATTTTGGGAAATACACCATGTGCTATGAGAAATCTCCTACTTATATCTTATTGCTCCCAAAATTTTATTATTGTATAAAAATTCTCATATTGGCAAATTGTGCACGTCAGTGGTCGTGCTATCCCTTTTTAATTTTTTTTTTTTTAAAATCATTTTATCGATTACTTTCGATTTTGTTGGCGTTTTAGAAATTTGACAATTATATCATGCTTCCCATTATATTTGTTTTGGACCAGTTAAATCGGTCGATTATATTTACTGCGTTAGCGTTTCGTTTTGGCGTTTATTTATTTTTGTTTTTGCATGCTTCTTTTTAGTTTCAACCAATACAGCTGTGCTGTACGAATGGAGCCGAATTCCACTCCAGTTTCCTTCTTGCAACCCGTACAATAAGGACACTTGAAACTCACCTATTTTATTGCAAGCATAAATAATTATGCACATTATTAAGTCCGTTAGAGACTTCGTTTTTGGTCTGAATTGTCGACCTGGCATGAACATTTATCATGGACTTTTGTACTATACTCTCCGTTCGAGGACCGGATCTTTTTACATCAGAAGGTATCATATCGACTCCATCAACGGTTACAAACTCATATCTTCGAAGACAGATGAACCAGCGACTAGTTCCTATTGAAGATTCAAGGGCTATCACCTTTCGGGGTTGTTTTCAGCTCTGTTTACAGAGGCAATAATGGGCATTCCTTTTTTGCAACTAAGGATCAAATAAAATTTGTATTGAATTTTAAGGTAAGTCATTATAGTGTTTGTCTTATTTTTGCCACTGTCCTGGAGCAAAAAGCAGTTATATAAATATATAACAGTCGCAAGCGCAATTAAAAAAAAAAAAAAGATTAAAACGGAACGAAATTTAAATTTCCATTCCAATTTTTAAAACAACCCCAACGCAGTTTATCCTTAGTTTATACAGGGTGACCCCCCCCCCCCCAAAAAAAGCAAAAGCTAAATAGAGGCCATCTAGAACATATGCTGAAGAACGGAGAAAAAAGGCCAAAGATCCTTGTGTTTTGATATGATGTTTAGAATATAATAAACTACTTATGACCAAAGTTTCATTTCATTCGGACAAAACACTAAGAAACGGGGCCTAATTAGAGTTGAGGCCCGTTTTTTTTTGAGGGGGGGTCATCTTGTATTGCCAAAAAATCTCATGTGAAAACATTACGTACTAACGTGCCATTGCGAAATTATTATGAATTTAAAAATTACAAAAAAAAAAAAAAGAAAAAATGATCCAATTAAGAATAATTACGAGTAAAAATAGAATTTATTGAATGATTGAGTTTTATTGTATATTTTAATATGGAACTGGGTGTAATTGTGTATTATCTTTTTGTTAAAAATTCATCTAGCACATCTACTGTATCATTTTTCGTAATTTTTAATTGATATTTATTTCGCCATAGTACCTAAGTGCGTAATAATGATTTTACCTGAAACGCGTTTGTTTAAATGATCACTAATAGACACAAGCGCCCAGCAGTGTGCGTATATATATATATATATATATATATATATATATATATATATATATATATATATATATATATATATTTTTTTTTTTTTTAAAGTATAAGTAGATAAATAAATATACTAACATCAAAACGATTTACAAGAAAGTTCTTGCTGCTTTCAACTTTTAAATTCAAATGAACATATCTCGGCTCAAACAAAAATTTATTGATTGAAATAAACACCATCAGAATCATCACTTTTGCCGTCGCAAAACAAGTGTATTTACGGCAAGTAAGGTAAAAATATTGCGTTCTGGTAGCGATGAAGGCGTTTTATTTTTTTATATAGCTTAGGTTTTTGAAGCATTTCTCATGCAGAAAGTAGTCGAGATGCTTGAAAAATTGTAGTCGGTAGGTGAGAGGTCTGGAGATTATGGTAGATGGGGAAAGTTTTGTAGCCCGATTCGTTCCACTTCTGCAAGGTCGGTTTAGCAACGTTCAGTCTAGCGTTGTCGTGGAGGAGAATTAAGGCTTTTCTGTTGACTAATGCTGAGTATTCTTGTCGAATTTCATCCTTTTGTTGATAGTATTTTTCCGACATAATAATTTCGCCTGCATTCCAAAAACTGTAGTTGATGAGACTGATCGCAGACCACCAAACAGTCAGCATCACTTTCTATTGGTGCAACTCTGGTTCGGGAAGTGTCTGGGAGCTTCGTCGGCATTTAACCACTGAGCTGAGCATCACTGGTTGTCGTAAAGAACGCACATTTCATCACTAGTCACAACCCAGTGGAGAAACAGGTCATTCTTGTTGAGTAAAAGAAGGGTAGCTGACACTTCATAATGGCGTTTCTTTTGGTTGTCGTTCAATTCATGAGGCACCCATTTATCAAGATTTTTTTAATCTCTCTAATCTCTCTCAAGTGGTTGGAAATTATTGTATACGTTAGTCTAATTTGGAAGCAAGTTCTCAAACAGTTGTGCGTGGATTGGCTTCAACTAAGACTCTTAATTGATCGCTGTCAGCATCCGATGGACGACAACTACGCTCACTATCTTCAAGACTCTTGTCAATGCCACAAAGTTTCTTAAACCACCATTGTGTTGTGCGTTCAATAGAGGTTCCTGTCCCAAACGCTTCGTTGATATCGTGAGCTGTTTGAGAAGCTTTTTGGCTTAGTTTGAATTGAAATGAGAAAATTGTTCGAATTTGCTTTTCAATCTTGTATTCAACATTCTGAAAAGAAGAGATAATTATTTTAAAAAGATTAGCGAGAGCGGAAAACACTCTTTAAAATGCTCTATAAAGTAAATGTATTCTAACGAAAACTTATTTGAAAATAAATCATTTGAAATCAAAATTAAAAGTTCTGCAAGCACTTTCTTCTCAACCTAATGCAACATACCGTTTTGGATATAGAATAGTGAAGCGAGGATAAATCAGAATTGAGAATTGTAATACTCGGAACTTTTTGAAGTAGCGAAATCAGAACATTTTGTGCCTATTTTCCGATACCAAAAATGATGCTCAACGCTCTGATCCCCATCTGGCATTAATTGTGATGGATGGCTCTCGTCTGGGTGAGGCCCCGTGTTTTGACAAGCTTCTGGGTTTGACATTTACTCCTGATCTGAAATGGAACACGTACATCAAGTCTGTTGCAAAGGTCGCTGGAAAGATGGTGGGATCCTTCTACTGCTCCAGAAGATATCTCACTACTGATGCAATTCTCTATCTATATAAAAGCTAAGTACGTCCAAGGATGGAATACTGTTGCCATATCTGGGCAGGAGCTGCTAAAAACAGCCTATCCTGCCTTGACAGAGTACAAAATAGACTTCGTGGCTTAGTGGGGGATGCCCTTTTATCTACCCTGCAACCTCTCTCCCCCAGAAGAGACGTTGCGAGTCTATCCTTGTTTTATCGTTATTTCCATGGCAGGTGCTCGTCTGAACTCCAATCTCTGGTCCCCCCTTACCAATCTTTCACGAAAACACCTGTCTAGCTGAATTCACTGTGAAAAATTTCCCCCACTCTATATCTGTGCCCAGATCAAAACGCGGATTCCATGAACAAAGCTTCTTTCTTAGAACTGCACGCCTGTGGAACTCTGTTCCGTCTGCCTGCTTCCCACCGGACTACAACTTGGATGTGTTCAAGTCCAATGTTAACAAATTCCTAATGAACCGCCCCCTTAAGTAAACACTTCATCAAATCTCCACACTAACGTAATGTACTTGCAATAACCCTTATCCCTGAAAATTTCGGAATTTTGCAATGTATGAATTTTCTTTAGATTTTATGTTTAAATCAAAGAAAATCAGCCAAAAATATCCAAAAAAGAACATTAAATCCTTGTATTTTTTAGCGCAGAGTTAGACACAAGGTCGATTTTTAATGTGGGGAAACTCCAGCTCCCCAAAAAGGGGCACTCTGGATCGGAAGAAAAATGAAAATTGTCTCAGTCATGAATTATGTCTCGTCCACTGACCGAAGTGTTGCATCAGAAAGATACTACACTGTGATCCTATTTATTATCAGATATTGTACTAAGTGCTTTTTGCTCCAAGAGAGTGGCAAAAGAAGACAAACGCAACAAAGACTTACCTTGAAATTCAAATTTTATTAGATCCTTAGTTGCAAAAAGGAATGCCCGCTTTTTGGCTCTGTACATAGAGCTGTTAATAAAGATAGGTAATAGTCTTCCATTTTTAACAGGAACGAGCAGTCGGTTCATCTGTTTTCGAAGATTTGAGTTTGCAGCCGTTTGAAGTATCCGATAAAATGCCTTTTAATGTAAAAAGAGTCAGTCCTCACTCAGAGAGGATTGTGCAGAAGTGCATGGTAAATATTCATATCAGGTCGGCAATTCATACCATAATAAGTCTCTAGCGGACTAAAACAATTAATGTGCCCAATTATTTAGGCTTGAAATAAAAAGTCTCAAAGAGACGAAAGTTGGAGGTTCCATTATGCATCAAGCGGTGGGGTGGGGTTGACTTTCAAACGTTCTTCTTGTTCGGGTTGCGCGAATGAAACTTTGATTGAAGCTAAAAAGAAGTATGCAAATACAAAAATCCCGCAAAAGTGAAACGCTACACAGTAAATATAATCGAGCGATTTGATTGGTCCAAAACAAATACAACGGGAGGCATGATATAAGCGTCAAATTTCTAACATTATCAAGTTTATTGTTTGAAAAAAAATTACAATTAATGTTAAACAAAAAATTACAAAAAATACAAACAAAAACTTAGGTAATGAAGCCGTTAAGAAATTTGGGGTAAGGGGAGGGGTGCAGGAGTTTTTTAAAAGGTCTATAAAACTTGAAGTATACTTTTGGATTGCACCATTCACCATAATATCGCATTCACACCGTCGGGTTAAAACCTACTTAATAAAATCGCCAGGCGTTTTTATAAAAAGTATGTACATGCGAGCGTGTGTGTGTATATAATTTTATTTATTTTTTATTTTTTGCTAAATGAAATAGAGAAAAAAGTTCATTGCAAAAGTCTTGAATTTGATTTTGTTGTTTGTGTAAAAAAGTCTGTGGTTGGGAATGAGGAAGAGCTAAGAAACACAAAAAAAAAAAATAAATAAATGAAATAAAAAAAAGATTAAACCAAATAAAATGCCTATTGGCGTGTATTGGTATGGTCCCTCCCGATCCTAATCTAGTATTAGATCGCCCACTGTTTTCCGATCACCGAAAATAAGCAGGGCGGTCTCTAGTTAGGATTTGGGGTGATGTACTAAAGAATGTGGAGAGAAAAATTAGGAAGGGGAAGTGAGGGTGGAAGGTGACCCCCGAGTAGAGGAAGACCATGGGAAAAGAAAGGGGTGCATGGATTCAGCAAACTCGGGGGTTCTCTAGTACCAACAGTAAACCAGGAACGGGATGTCATTTGTACCACCAGCCAAGAGTCTTTGTAAGGACTATACTATTCTGCGGGCTGAGTTCCAAAGAACCCAGAACCACGTGTGCCATGTTTTAAGGAGGGAGCACGAATTCGAACCTGGCTCCTCAACCGATGCATAAACTAGTGTTATGCCCTCACCTCTTATCGAAGTCCACTCCAGGTAACATCCTCCAATCGCATCTGATTTTCACTTTAAGCAGATGTTTAATGCAAACAATTAGATGTCCCCTAATAGACCTTTTTGGGGCGGGTGATCCAAGTCACGATGATCGCTACTGCTAGGATGGCCAGAAAAAAAAACATTATTTTCTCCCCGGACAGCAGCAAATCTATGTTGTCTATAACGTACTACACTGTGATCTGAAGACAGTGGATACTTCTGCAAGGGTTAGTAAAACGTTTGATGTTACTAGGATGCTAAAAACAGGTGCTGCACTTTAATCTTAGCCCAAATCAGACGACCAAGGAACAATAAAATAATGTTTTTGTAACTAGACACTTTACTTTTAATAAATAGATCCCTATTTTGGCGTGGCTGTCGTGAAATAAATTGAAGTAGGCCAGTTTATTGCAAATGACGTCATGCTCGAGGTCCAAGCAAGCAAAAGCTGTTCAACAGTGTCGATAATGAATAAAATATTTTTACAAAAAGCATCTATACTATTAATAAAATTCTAAATGTTTATTTATTTATTTATTTATTTATTGCGTGTGTGTGTGTGTGTATTTGTGTGTGTGTGTGTGTGTGTGTGTGTGTGTGTGTGTCAATAAAACTTTCGAACGGATGCACCAAATTGAAAAATTCTTTTTTCCCCTGAAAGGTGTGAGTCCCTTGATTGTCCTTATCAATATATGGTTCGTAACGAACAATCCCGAGTCACACGAAAAGCCCGAAATAAGAGTTTTTGTGCCCTTTCGTTTTTGTCGAAAAGGTTACCTGCCCATGTCAACGGAATTTAGCACTGTTTGTATACAGTCGCGGTAACATCTTTCGTCATACGGACAGGACTTGTGGCGCAATGGATAACACGTCTGAATACAGATCAGAAGATTCCAGGTTCGAATCCTGGCAAGGTCGTAATAATTTTAACCACCGTTTTATCCAACGTTTACTTATTATCATTACTCTTAGGTTATTTTTGTTTTTTCAGTGATTTTGTTTTGTGCATATGGGAATTTCCCATACTCCGAGTTCACAGGGTAAGCGTTGATGGTAAGACGATGTTGAATGTACTTGATGTTAAGTGTACTCGATTTTGCGTTTGGCTCGGCATTGTGTGTGCAGACGCGACACAGCCGCTAGTTTAAAAACAAAAAATTAAGAATTGGAGTAAAAAATAGAAAAATAAAGGACACGATTTATACTGAATCTTAAATTATTCAATATTGATTTTAAAAAGATAAACAAAAATTCAGAAAGGAAGAGTGTATTTATGCGTTAGTGACGAAGATGTTTTGCTGGTTTAATAATTAAATATGTTTCATTTGCGAGCTCAAAGCTGATTGGGGCGGGCAAGCAGCTTGCCTCCCGGCTTGCCCAATCATACGTCATTTCTCAGGCGATATTATTTAGTTAATTACCCTGTCGAAAATAGTAATATATCCAATAATTATGGGAATTTATCAAGTAGAACAATTGCTATTGTGTGTTTAGTAAAACAAAAAAAAAATGCTAGCAATATAGGCTACACAAGTTGGACGCTATTACGATGTAATCTAAAATATGCGTTCTGAGTTATTTCCTCCGTATCTGAAATCTTCATCGTCTACTTTAAAATATGTACGAAAAATTAAATTTCCCCCAATTTAACTACAAATAACTTTCTATTCGATGAATTTTCGTAATTTTTTGATATATTACTATTTTCGACATGACAAGTAAATATGTACTATTGCTTTTGCTTAAAATGACATATTAAAAAGATCCTTTCTCATTAAGAACCAAAAATTATATAACATTATTCGTCTTTTTTTAAATGTTCAAATTAATCTTAATGTTTTCAATGCAATAAACTTTTTCTATTTATATATAGTAATATTTTGATAATAAAAAAAATATGGCATAAAGGTTTAATTCACAAGATCTCCAGCTATGGTATAGCTGGAAATGTCTTCTTAATCATTAAATAGTTTCTCTCTGATAGGTTCATAAGAGTAGTCGTTGACGGGCAGAAATCAGAGGCTCTCGGTATTAACGGTGGGGTTCAGCCTGGGCCCAACTCTCTTCCTATTCTACACCAATGATCTTCCAAATCACATCCTTACATAATTCGTAGACATTTATGCTGACGACACCACCGTAGAACATCAAAAACCGTAAACTACAAAGTTCTCTCTGATTCTCTTTCCTGTGATCTTGAGCGCATGGTACAATGGGGAAAGAGGTGGCTGGTTACATTTAACGCATCTAAAACCAAGCTTCTATCCTTACATCATCAACGCTCTGATGCCCATCTGACATCAATTGAAGTCAATGGCTCTCGTCTTGGGGAGGCTTCATGTTTTGACAAGCTTCTGGGTTTGATCTTTACTCCAGATCTGAAATGGAACACATATATCAAATACGTTTCCAAGGTCGCTGGGAAAATGGTAGGAGCGTTCTACCACTCCAGTAGATATCTCACTCCTGATGCAATTCTCTACCTATATAAAAGCCAGGTACGGTCACTGATCGAGTACTGTTGTCACATCTGGGCAGCTTATCCTGCCTTGACAGAGTTCAAAACAGACTTCATAGATTAGTGGGGGGTGGCCTTTTCTCTTCCCTGCAATCTCTTTCACGAAAACCACTCATCTTTCCAGAACCACTACCAATAGTTTCCCTCACTCTTTATCTATGCCTAAACCTAAATGTAGATTCCATGAGCAGAGCTTCTTTCTTAGAACTGCACGCCTGTGGAACTCTCTTCCCTTGGCTTGCTTCCCAGGTGACTACAATCTGATTGTCTTCAAGTCCAATGTAAACAAGTTCTTGATGAACCGTCCCCTTATGTAATCCAACTTACAAAAATCCCACTACCTCTGAAAACAAAAACGCTATCGACTATTATATACAATTAATCCTTATCCTCGAGTTGCCTCCGGGCCTTGATAAGTGGTGATTCCTGTGTAAAAAAAACAAAACATGTTTGGATTTTAAAAAAAAGTAATTAGCAAAAGTTCCACCACGAATAACAAATATTTCTCTAGTTTAAAGCAGACCTCCAACTTAAACTATTCTACCATTGATGACAGATATTGGCTTCCTGGCCTTAGTTGGCTGAGAAGCTTTACTATATGAAGAGGTGAGGGAGGGTTACAGAAAAATTGTTATTCCCTCACTCCCCCATTTGAGGAAATGGTTCCCGCCGATGTAGCACCCCAGCCCAATCTCCAGTGCGTTAAAATAAAAAAAGAAAATATGACACTTCCACAACAGAGAAGGAAGTGCCAATTGATCTGTGCGTATTTGTATTATCTGTCCTCGGTGTGTCAAAAACGCTGACACTCCAATGTTGAACTTTATTATTGTACCAAATCAAGGCGTAATATTGATTGAATCTCAACACTGTCAGGTTAAGCTAACCTTAAGATCTTGTGACTTTCACACCGCTGGCCTCGTCGCCAGTCATTAACGGCCGAGACCTTCGGAGCTTGGATGAATCATGTGCAGTGTTCAACATCATCGCTCAAACGTGAGGCACTTCACTGTTTGTATTACCTTGTCAGACGGGCATGTGCTTGTCAGGAACAATAACAGCTGTGACAAGGTGGTTAGAACTTGGGCCAAATATGAATCACCTGCATTGTCATCGTTGACCTTTTTGTCAATGACAGCTAATTCAGTCTTTAAAAAAAATGCTCAACGAAGGAAATTTAATTCTCTCTTTTCTTACCTTCTCCACCCGCCGCTCTCTTCCTTACATATATATATATATATATATATATATATATACATACACACACGCATATGTATGTATATATATATATGTGTGTATACGTGGGTGTATATATGCATGTGTGTATATATACGTATGTGTGCATATATATATATGTATATATGTGTGTATATATGTGTGTATGTGTGTATATATATATATCATCCATATGCATATATATATCATATATATCATATATATGTATATCACATATATCATATATATCATATATATATCATATATATGCATATATATAATATATATGCATATATATATATATATATATATATAATTATTTACAATAATAATTATTAAATGCCTACAGAGATGCATATATAATTATATAATTATTTACAATAATAATTATTAAATACCTACAGGCACTAGTGTTTCGGGAATCATCAGTGCAGGGTGTCACGGTTAATACCAGTCGTTAATCGCGAGAAATGCTGTTGAATTAAAACATTTATTTTTTAAAATGCTTTTTAACGTCAGTCAGAGTGATCTAATCATCATATGATGATCAGTGCATAAGAGCTAAATCGACCAACTTCAATTCAACTGAAAGTGTTCAACGATAATAAAAAGTACAGTGTAATGTATGTGTGTGCATGTGTATATATACATATATACATATATATATATATATATATACATACATATATATAGTTATATATATACATACATATATAGAGAGATATATATATACATATATATATAGATATATATATATACATATATATATACATATATATACGTATATATATACATATATATACATATATATATATACATATATATATGTATATATATATGATGATTGCAACATCTCTTGTCAGACGAGTGCCACTCCCTCAGACATTTAAAATCCATGAGCCCAAATGCCTGAGGGAGTATCTATACAAATATGATGTTACAGAGTCTTAGCTTTGTACGACAGCTAAGTCTCTCTCTCGGTTCAAAATGTTGATATCCAGCAACAAGCAAGAGCAAGATAGCCAGCAACAAATTAAACTGCAGACCAGCTTAATGCGGGTAATGGTCTTCCGCTTTATGGTTTTTTAAATCATATATATATATATATATATATATATATATATATATATATATATATATATATATATATATATTACACTTTACTTTTGCTTTATATACGGTTGGGTTTTTTTTTGTTTTTTTGTTTTTTTCCTTAATGTTGAACTCTGAATGAACTTTTTAAGTTTTGTGACTACAACTCATAAAAGTTTTAGTTTCATCCTATGCAGTAACCAGCAAATGCATAGAAATACTTATTTTTAGCGGGACTATCTGATTATTTTGCTAACAGTTTTTCCTCTGGTGAGAAAATAAGCATTCTGTGAAACTTCGCGGATTAAGGCTTTCCTAGCACACCTGTTTTGGAGAATTCTGCCGAATAATCTATCTATATATCTATAAAAGTGAACGTGTTTGTGTGTCGGTGTACATTTCCTTATGCAATAACTCTGTCAATTATTAGTCTACAGACTCGAAATTTGATACACAGGTTACTGAGATTTGGGAAAATCTATGTAATCGGGTTTCGGCCAGAAATTTGGCTGTTAAAGGGTCAAAGTTCAACGATTTGACCTTTGAGAACTCTACCAAACTCCTCCGACAATTTGGGTTTAAACACTTGAAATTTTAGATATAGGTTTCTTGGACATGGATCTAACTTAATAACTTGATTTGAGTCCAAAACAATAAATGTTAAGGGGTCATAATAGGGGTCAAAGTTAAAGAGAATTTGACCTCTGCGGTCTCTACCAAATTACTCAGACAATTTCTGGTCTAAACATTTGAAATTTTATATAAAGGGTATTCAGAGATAGGGCAAGCTTTTTCATCGGTTTGGGTTGAAAATCTTTAGTTACCAATGTATATATGTATGTATGTTTGCATGTCTGTCTAAAACCTTCGATAGAGGCGACGGATTTTTACAAGATTACTATCGTTTTGAAGGTCGACCTTTCAGACGACAGATATCGAAAAATTGGCTAAAAGCATTAATATCTTCACCTTCAACTGGGCACTCTTCTACTGAGGGGGGGGGCGATTTTTTCGCCGATATTTTTGAAAGTCATCCTCTCCTTTTTATTGTCTAGCCTTAATTAAAAGCTACGTCACTTCTGGTATGACGGTGGTCGTAACGAAAAATACGTCAGGTTTTTTCCCCGTTTATGGTACGGGTTCGAGCCTGCCTTTCTACTACCACTTTTTTTTTTTTTTTGCTCAACACACACATTCAAACACCCGGGCAACGCCGGGCTAAAATGCTAGTAAAAACTATTTGTAAATTTCTACTTTACAGCTCTGTTCTTACTATATACATTATATATATATATATATATATATATATATATATATATATATATATATATATATATATATATATATTTATATATATATATATATATATTAGTAGAACCTCCGGATACGGTAATTCTAGGATACGGTTTTTCCAGGTTACGATGTGGAATACAATGTTTTTCTAGCCCCTGGTTATGGTATTTGCCTCGCTTTACGGTGTTATGTTATTTGATTAGATACATGCGTATTATATATTGTACTGCACTTTGTTACTATTTTTTAATGGCGTATCCTGGAGTTCTACTGTAAACATATACTCGTAGGCCGGCCGGCGTCGTCCGGTCGTAAAATGCGCATAAATATTATATTTTTATTCATACAGAAACAGAGACATGTTCATGCGAGTATTATGATTTTTTCTATACCGTTAACGTCTTGTAAGTCAAAAAAAAAAAAAAGAAGAAATACTCGGACAGAGATCGAAACCAACACCCAACGCAGTGAGTCAAGTACGATAATCATTAACACGAAAATTAAGAGTTTTCAACCTACTTTTTGTTAACATCCGTAAAGTGAACTATTCACATATGTGCACTTGTAGAACAGTTAAAAAACGGATAAAAACCGTTTGACCTGTTAGTAGCCCTTTTTTCAGAAGAAAACGGATTAAAATGTTTTCCACATGGCTGAATATCCTATATACCAGATTTCAAGTATGTAGATAAAAATTCGTTGAGTATATAGGTTGAAAAGTATCTTTCCACACACATACACACACACACATACACACACACACACACACACACACACACATATATATATATATATATATATACGTTTTATTTTTTATTACCGTATCTTTCTGTTAAGTTACATTATTGTTTCAGCTACCCGGCCGTTTTTTTTTGGCTGTCTGTAGCTTCCTCAGACTTTTACAGAAATGTTCGTTATGATGGGATGAAAGAGTGAATGATGTCAGGGGAGGGGTACGAGAAGAGCGGAAAAAAGAGGAAGGAAACAAGGGGAAAAGGTGGGAGGAGTGCTTGGTATGTCGGTAATGTTTTAGTTTGGGAGTTTAAGGACCTTGTGGGGGTAGGTCTGGGAAGTTCATTTCTGGTATGGCTGAGGGCATAGGGATACATGGAGGGGGAAGGGGGATATGTGGGGGTAGGAGGAGGGGAGTTACTTTAAAATTCGAGTCTTAATGTTAAAGTTTTTTGGCGTCTCGTTGGTGAGATGATTTCTTGATAAGTATGCCTTGGCTTGTTGGGTGTTCCTTAGGTTCGGAGGCGGGGGGGGGGCTATATATATATATATATATGCATATACAGATACATATACCTGTAAAGTTGAGTTTTTCTCACACTGACATTGATATTAAAAGCCTGCTTTTCCAATTTGAAAATTATCAAAACAAACTTCTTAATATATTCAGTCATGGATATGAGAAAAACTTCTATATATATATATATATATACTAGCAGCGAGACTCGACGTTGCCTGGGATTGAATGATGATCAACGAATGTTTCACACTCCCATATTTTTATCATCATCGCAATCGGTGAAATCGCCCATTTTTTAATTAAATCGATTGATTGCCTGCTCTAGTTGGGGACCCATCGTGGTGCACCGAGAGTAAGCTTCACATGTACATTGTAGTATATATTGCCCTGTAGAGAACTTCCTGTTGATTTTATAAAATTATTTTTATTTCTAATAGCTTGAATTTAAGTTTAAAATGAAAAAGTCAACTATCACAGTGCAATTGTGCTTTAAACAGAAAACTTCATTTTAAACGCGCTCCTGTCATATCAAAGAATCTACTGTTATATGTCGAGCCTTTCGGCTTTTCAAATGCACTTGTGATGTTAGGCTGTGTAAGGTGTTAACTTTGGTCAAAATCACCTGTTCTTTCATTGAATTATTTGAATTATCGATTATCGATATTTAGCAAAGACATTCTGGTGCAAAACCGATGTAAGAACATTTCCAGGCACATAAAACGTGTAAAATTTCATAAAAATTGGCCTAGCTATTTTGGAGTTCATAGGGAACGAACTGATAGACTAAAAATTATATTGGATCTATTTTATGTTATGTTTCAAACAAAAAAAAACTAAATTTATTTATTGTTTAGCAATTAATGATATATGTATATAATTTTCAACCAACAAGAATTAAAAATCGACCCTGAAATTTCTTGGTCTTCCTTTCTCATCAAATCCTTTTGGGAGTACATAGATCAGATCCATTGCTATTTCTCCTTCTGATAGTCGGTTCTATCTATCGGGCAAGCAGTTAAAGAAGCTATTAGATGAGGAAGGCTTTTTGTATCTGAGGACTTCTACAGTGAAGAGGTGTGATTTTACTGCTTATCAGGGACATTTATTAATAGGTTGCTGGTTTTGTCATTGGTATTGACGTTGAGGAGGTGCCAGTGCAGCAAGGCCAAAGAAGCACCTCTTGTCGAACTATTTGTAAAACAAGTGCAGTAATCCAACACTGAGGTGATGGGACAGGGTTTGGTAGACTGTGGGAACTTTTAGGTTAGAGGGGTTTTTTGTAGGATAGACTAGTAATTAGTGCACCAGCTAAAATTTGGCAACGCAATTCTCCATGTGTAAGCAAATGAAGGCTTTAGAGAGATATAGGATACTGGGAGGTTAGGGCAAGTCGATTTTGGAACCCCAGTGGGGCAATGGTGATGATAGTTGGGGTTTGACATAGAAAAGACCTACACAACATAATTCTTTTCAAAATCATTATCTTTGCTTGAGGAAATGACTTTAAAAGTTGAAAGATTGAAGCGATTAAAAGTTTTTCGGTGAATTGCCAAGAACGTCCCATTATCAAAACAAACCGTACTGTTACGAAAATGGAATCATTATTTAGAAAATTTTAAACTACATTTTTAAATAAAATGAGTGAGTATAATGAATCATCATCATCATCATCATCATCACCATCATGGGTTCCTTGCCCGGACCAATGTGACTCTTCCTCTCCAGAGTTTCCTGTCTTCCACTAGCTGCCTCAGATCTTCAGGTTCACAGTTGGCGTCGTGTGCTATTTGTTGGATGTACGTGGATCTAGATCGTCCTCTGCTTGCGCGTCCGTGTCGTGGAGTCCATAGCAATACATCACTCACCAATTCATGCTTGCTCTTCAGACAATGACCGGCAAATCCTGGGCGTCTTTCTTTGATGGTATTAGATATGGCAGGTAGGTTGCCATAAAGTTGCTGCCTCGTGGGATGATTTTGCCAAGATATATTTAATAATGTTCTTAGCATACGGGTATATGTGCCGTCTAGTTTTCTTTCCAATCTTTTGGTGAGTGTCCAGGTTGTAGCACCATAAACAAGGACAGACTCTACCACTGCCCTGAAGAACTGCCTTTTCAGTTTGTCAGCAAGTCCTGAAGTCCATACTGAATGCAGCCCATCCAATGCAGTCCATGCTTTTGAGATGCGAATTCCGATATCTCTCTCTGTGGAAACTATGTTACTGCCCAGATACGTAAACTCAGCGACTTCTTTCAGTGTTGATCCAACCAGAGCCCTGATCTCTCCCTTCACATTGAAAGTCATAAACTTTGTCTTATCCGCATTTATGTGGAGACCAATGTCATTTGCAGACTTTTCGAGCTTACGTAACAGTGTTTGCGCATCAGCAGTGTTGTTCGCGGAACAAAGCAATATCGTCTGCGTAATCTGCATCAGTTATGTGTGCTGATTGATGACGTCTGTTTCTGGGTTCATTTAGGGTGTATATCAATAGAGGTGCGAAGTACAAAGTCAAGACAGACAATGAAAAGAAAAGGGGCAAGTGTATCTCCTTGTAGAATCCCAGTGCAGATGTCGAAAAATTCAGTGTCTCCATTTGGGGGCCTGACCATTGCTCAAGTGTGCTCATATAGCATCATGATAGCATTAATGACTTCATTTGGAATGCCATATGCTTTTAATATGCTGGCCACTTTTCCTCTATGTACGGAGTCGAATGCTTTGGAGAAATCTACAAAGATCATGACTGCTTCAATGTTTTTTGCTTTGACTCCTTCAACCAGTCTCCTAACAGTAAGTATTTGACTAGTAGTAGAGCGATTCTTTCTAAATCCATTTTGGTTTTTCCTGAGCACTTCTTCGATCTTTGGTTGGATACGGTTGAGAAGCATGGCATTGTAGATTTTTGCTACAATTGGAGTGAGTGTTATTCCTCTGTAGTTGCTTGGTATGCTTAGGTCACTCTTCTTGGGTAAGGGAAGTATGCATCCTTCCCTCCATATATAATTAATTTTTTGATTATATACAGAATTGCATGAATTAAGAAGTATGTCATTGAAACCACCTGTCTTCCATACTTCAAGAGGTATGTTATCTAAGCCTGCAGCTTTACGATTCTTGGTCTTCTTTAGTACATTTAGAAGTTCCTCCATTGTAAAATCACCCTTCTCAATATCGAGTTCCTGTACAACAATCGACTGAATTGGTTGGTCTGTTACTTCTGGTTTGTTTCCGAACAGCCTTCCATTTCGAACATGCAATTTTCGGAGTGTTTGCCTTTAACTTAGCTTTGGCAGGTCGTTTGCGCCCAGATATCTCATTTACTACTTGCCAAGCCAGATAGGATTGTTTGTTATCTACTGCATTCTGGATTCGATCTATTTGTTCTTGAACATACTTCTGTCGTTCTGATAGGTACATCATATTAAGCTTTTGTATTCTGTCGAGTGGAGTATTTATGTTGCTTTTTGATTATGTTTTTTAACTTTTCTCATTTTGATATTATTTTGTCATTTTCCCACGGTACTTTTCGCTTTACCTTGGGGGTCAGAGGTATTACACTTCTTTGCTGCTTCTTGGTGCGATTTAACGAAGTTTTCACAGGTGGTATTAGCAGTTGGTTCCTGCTCTTGTGCTTGTAAAGCATCAAATCTGTTTCGCAGTTCGAAGATAAATCGCTGTTTGATCTGATTGTCGTGTGACAACGTTGACCAGTTGTAGGGCTGTCTAGATGATTTTTTAGTTTTGTTCACTCGTAAGCTTAACTTCAACTTAGAGGTTACAATCTTATGATCAGTAGACACGCTATAGAAAGTGCTATAAGCTTCACAGTTATGACAGCTATTGATCCACTTCACCGGGTCTTTTCTGAAAACGGGTATTCATGCATTGTAGGTTGTTTTCAATGAGAAAAGTTAATAGATAGTATCCATTTCGTTTTGTTCCATCATGGAAAGAGAACTTATACTTGTTGTCTTCCCGTCCTATATGTGCATTCATATCACCCCCGATAACCAATAAATTATGTTTGGGTATTGAGCGCACTATTGCTGACAGTTCATCGTAGAAATTCAGGATCTCTTGCTTGTCACTGACGTTGGTAGGGCTGTAGCAACAAATAACAGTAGTGGCAGGATTACCACTGAAGATAGCAAGAATTATCCTTTGTTTTATCTTCTCAGCACTTTTCAATGATTTCAATGCTCGAGAGCTAAGCAGAAGTCCTATTGCCCCAATGGTACTATTTGTCGAATTTTTCATGCTGACACTGATACTAGTGTCCAGCTGTAACCAATTTCATGGTACTTTATGTCCATATCGTTGTGGAGGAGACGGTGCTCTTGAATACACACAATATTGATTTAAAAAAATATTTCATAATGAATTAATAAAATAAATATTAAGTGTAAAGGCAAAATTATGTTGTTTTTTTTAAATAATAGTTTTTTCATTTCAGGAACTTTTTTTGGGGTGGAAACATTTTAGATTTCACCGTCGCAAAACACGCTCGTTATTGATATTAAAAATTAACGTTTGTTTATTATTTAATTTGAAAACATTACGATTTAGGCTTAATTATTTCGAAAGGAAAAACGAAAAAGACCCGTTTAAAATATATATTATTATATTTCAAGTGTATCCAGGGAATTTAAACATATTCGAGTTATCTTTTTTCATTTGTTTTTCTATTAGGTTGGTTAAAAAATAATGGTATTTTTTCACGTTCAAATGAACGTCAAAAACATGCCATTATTTTTTAACCAACCTAATATTTCACATCAAATTCTATTAGAAATTTTTATTAAAATATGATAATACTCCGGTTTTATATTTAAAAAAAATAGCCCATACAATTTTATTCTACACATTCTTTACAAAACAGAGCCACGTAAATTTTCAAGTTTTTCTACTTAATAAAAAATACTTTGCAGAAAAATGGTATCAAATTTTATTTCTTTTATTTTCAGAGACTAATTGTTTTTAAGCAGTAGTTTTCTTCTAAAATTATAGTTTTAAAATCAAATAACACACAAAGATTAATACGAGTAAATAAGGGAACTTCTTTAAAGGTTTTCTTTATTTGCGCATCTATGTTATTGTGCTAAAATAACTTTATTATTTAGAAAACCATTCTTAACATGGGGAAGATAGGAGGTTGTGTTGTAACTATTCTGTACTTTCAATTAAAATTTTAATAAACAAACATTTCAAAAAAATTAAATTTAACTTGAAAATACTATTAAAAATAGCATGGTAACAGATGCAAAAGCACTGATTTTTCAAACTCTAAACACTAAACACTTGTTTAAAATGGCAGCTACAGCAAGAATGAATCTCTTTATGGATAAATTCATGTTATCAAAGGAGGAACTAAAGTATGTTAAAAATGTCTAAACTAAACACTACTATGCCTCTGATTTGGTTTTGTCCGTTCTCTTCAATACATCTAATTCAACTCTAAAAAGTTTTTCATTATTTCTTATAACTAGCGCTTATTTTTTACGTATGAAACTGGAAGATAGCCTAATACAGTTTCCTTCAGTTTTAATCCATTTATTTATTTTACTTTTCAGATTAGAATGTCAGTAAAAAAAAAGCGTTCAGTTTTATTCCGTGGTTCACAAAATTTGCTGGTCCACCTTATCGTTTGGATGAAACAGCACCCCCAACTTCATGACAAGTCATCCAGTTTAGTTATTTCCTCGAAAACAGTCATCCCCACTTAAAAAATAGTCCGATTTCTATGTTAATTGCTAAGGAATTAATTAGTATTTGGCAAGTAGTTAATCCACAATTGCCTTTGCTAGGGGAATGTTATATAGGACAGAATGTCAATATATTTTGCTATAAGAGGGCCAAACAGATTGACAGAAAATCTCTTGCAGCAACCAAAGTGAAAAAAATGAAGGAACTGCAAGACAGATTGTTTGATAAATTTTCTTGTAGCTGTAAACTTCCTGACTTGAGATGTGATGACTTTGCAGTAAAGTGCAAGACTGAAAATTGTCAAACAAGGCACATAATCTGCACTTATCCTCCTAACAAGTAGGTAAAATTAATTCTATGGATTCACCTGCAATTATGTTCCTTTTTTGTGGAAAATAAAATAATATATTGGTATTTATTATGTAATCTGGCTCTATTATTAAACATGCAAATTTTCCAATTTTCAGGTTCCACTAGAAGAACTGCCATTTAGAGCAATTTTTAAATTAATTGATGGAACAAGAAAAAGCCTAACAACATTTACTGGTCCTTTGGGGAAATTTTGTATCAATAATTATCAAGATTTGCCTCAAGTAGAATTCTAAAAAAATAGTGTCCCTCCCGATTATCATTATCTGACAGCAGAAGAAACAAATGATTTAAGTGTGAAGACCAGAGACTACTTTTTAAGAGTATGCTGTTGGCATTTCTTGAGAAGTTAAACTAAGATATGCAGCTTAGAAAATTGGGTCCTTGAATCAAGCAAGATGGCTAACATAAGCCACAAGGTTAATGTGTTTATGGATCAGAGGTGTCTATCCTCAAACACTATGATTAATTAAACATTCTGGTCAAATTTATCATCCAAGTGTATGCAGTTAGTTGGTTTGAGATCAAAACCGACAATTTTTTTAACCAACAACAGTATATTTTAATATGATTCAGAGAATAAAACAGTTAACTGAAATCCAAATTACTGTTTTAAACAGTTTAAAATATAGTTCTTTTGCACTACTTCCGGAAAATATCATAATATCGATGATAAACTCAGATGAATTGGATGTGAGAGAAGAGGGCATTCAAACGATTTTGTCCATTAAGTAAATAAATATTTATCCATTAAATTTTATTAGTTTTCTCAATTTACCCAAACAATAGTCAGTTTTATTCATATTTCATCACAAAATTTTTTTTAAAATAAGTGTTTTCATATAATTGTTTTTTGTGTTGTTTTTTCCAGAAATAGTGAACAACTCAAAAAAAAAAAAAAAAAGGGACTGAAAAAGATTACTGCTATCAATTTTGCAGGCAAACACTCGTCAAATTTGATTGATTTTTCTAAAAAAAAAAGTTGTATATGGGCAGGAAGCAAGACATAGATACATTATTATAAAGTCATCGTGACAGCAACTTAGACCTTCATTTTTCTTGAAAAGAAATTATACAGAACAATTTAGTTTTATTATAATAGTTTATATTATTGTGTTTAATAAAAAAAATTAAAATACATGGTTCTGTAACTTGTATCAAATTAAAGAATTACAATATTGTGTAATACATCTCCACATATCTTTTTAGATTGTGAAATTTAAAAGACTTAGTTGCTAATTAGCTTTTTTTTACAATTTTTGTTTAATTAATGCAGTAAAAGTTGAGATATTTTGCTAGTTGTGATTCATAATTAAAATTATAACTCATGTATTTATCTTTCTTTCAATGTATTTCATATAAATATATCAATTTTAATTGAATATTTTATAAAAATCGTGAAATTTCAAAGTCAGTGTTGTGAAAAATACAATGAAAATGAAGGATTTCTCAGCATTTTTCTACACGATTTTTAAGATTAAATGCTCAATTTTCTGTTCAAGATGAGAATCTAACTTTTGGTATATGTTCTTATCATGTCAAATCCCAACTATCATCACCAGTGCCATGTTGATTTTCTGAATAAAGTTGCAAATCGACCTGCCTTACTGGGAGGTGTGAGAAGTTTTCTAGCTCGGTAGAGGGAACCTACCTTCTTTGATTTGGTAGTATATTCTATGTATTTATTCCACACTCTTGATTATCGTTATAGAATTACTTAGAGTTAGCGTTGCTTTCTTGTTAAATATTTTTTTCTTACATTGTTAATCAATATAATTATGTTTTTTTTTAAACGTTACTCATGCCTGCATTGATTAAAATATTATCAGGTAGATAAAGCTGGACAGTGAAGAGAGAGAAAGAAAAAATAGCTTACGTGGATGAGTCATCCAGACGTTTATGAAATGGCTGACTTATTAATGACCTTGAATAAATCTTACTCACTTATATTCGACGCCCCACCCTCTCTATTTCCCGCCTGTCCAACCAGATGTACCAATCAACCCGATTGTAATCTATATTTTCTTTACATTAAAAATTGTTTACTGGTATATATATTTCTCAACATTTTGTCTATCCACATTATTTATATATATATATATATATATCTACTGTATGTATATATATATATATATATATATATATATATATATATATATATCTACATTGATTGAGATTGTCGGACTGACTTCCTCATCTTGGTTGTTATTGTCACAACGTTTCGGCCGTTTTGCCCTCCGGCCTTCGTTAGGTGAACGGTTTGTTAGGAGTCTCGAACCCAACCCTTTATTATTATTACGGGGGTACCGTGTTCGGACTCCAGCTAGGCTTTGGGACATAGTTGCTGATTCTCTGTTTTTCAATGTTACTTTTTCACTGCCTTCGTTCAGGATTGAACTCAGCACCTTTGGGTAACTGTAAACTTTGATACAACGTCTAGGACCACTCGGCCATATGTTACTAGGACAATTCTTAGTTGGTTTTTGTTAATGTTAAACCTATGTTGTTATTCAAGGTTTTCTCTCTCTATCAGAGGTGTCCAAATTGCATTCAGCTCTATGCTTGGTTTGCTCAGTAGGTTGTTATGTCCGAGCATGTGAGCTGTTTCTTTAAGTTTTCTCACTTTCCAGTGGGTCTCTCTGTTTATTATTTTTACTTCATCCCATAGGGGGCGATGATCCCCCCTCTCCATCCAGACATGGTTGGCTATACCCGATTTTTCCGTCTCCCCTTTAGTTACCGCTTTTCGGTGTTCTTCCACCCTTACTTTAAGGGGGCGGCATGTTTCACCCTTGTAAACCTTTCTGCAACTGCATGGGATGGAGTATATGCAGTTTTTGGTCATGTTCTCATCCATGCGGGGCTTCACTCGTACCAGGTGTCGTCTGAGTGTTGACTCGCTTTTGAATACCGCCCTGATGTTGTAGGGGGCACATATTCTCTGAATCTTTTCGGAGATGCCTCGTATGTATGGTAGGCAGACCGTTGGAGGTTTTTGGGTTTCATTCTCCTCTCTTATACTATTAACACGTCTGGTGGATAGTATGCTATCGGGGTAGTTGTTACGACGGAGGGTATTCTTCAACCTGACCATTTCTTGGTGGTATGTAATGGTGTCGCTACTTATTGTCTCTGCTCGATGTTGTAAGCAGCGTGCGATTCCATGTTTGATACTGTATGGGTGATGGGAGTTGAAGTTTAGGTATTGTCCGGTGAAGGTAGGCTTGCGATATACGGATGTCTTAAACCCATGCTCTGTGCGTGATATGAGTATATCAAGGAAGGCCAGTTGGTTATCTTTTTCTTTCTCCATTGTGAACTGTATCGATGGTCTTATTGAGTTCACATGATCTAGGAGAGCCTGGATGTCTTCCTGATGGGGCCAGAGTATGAAGGTGTCATCAACGTATCTTAGCCACATGGTGGGCTTTAAGGGAGCTGAACCTAAGGCCATGTCTTCGAAGTATTCCATGTATATGTTCGCCATCACTGGTGATAATGGCGAGCCCATAGCTAGTCCCTCCTCTTGTCGATATAGGTCAGTACCCATTCTGAAGTAGGTTGTTTCTATGCAGAATGTCAGCATTTCCATTAAGTTTGGCAATGGTACACATGTACGCTCTTCTATGGAGAGGTCCGCAGCTAGTTTGTCTTGAATTACTGCTAGTGCCTCACTAGTTGGGACTTTAGTGAACAGGCTAACCACATCTAGGCTTACCATTTGGTTTGTACTGATGGGTGCTCCCTTGATCAGTTCCGTGAAGTGGGCAGAATTCTTTACATGTGTTGCTGACTTGCCTGCTAATGGGTTTATTATATCCACAAGGTACCTGCTCAGTGGGTGGCATGCTGAGCCTCGGCAGCTCACTATGGGTCTGAGTGGAATACCGTCTTTGTGTATCTTGGGGAGACCGTACATATGTGGTAGCTTACTGTAATGCTGGACCAGCTGTCTATATCTCATCGGAGCGATGTGTTCCTTGTTTTTCGTAAGGATTTGTAACAGCTTTCTTTCGGTTTTCAAAGTTGGGTCCTTCTTTATTTTACCGTAGCTACCATCTGCGATTAGGCCTGCCATTTTTTCAGAGTATTCCGACATGTCCATCACCACAGTAGCATTGCCTTTGTCTGCTGGCAGAATTATTATACTGCTGTCACCCTGTAGGTTTCTTATAGCCAGCCTATCTTCCCGAGAGATGTTTGATTTAGGAGGCTTGGCTTTCTCGAGTACTTGTCTCACTTTCCATCTTATTTCATCACCTTGGGTTGATGGGATTCTCAGGGCTATATCTTCCATGTGTGTTATGATATCTAAGAATGGAACGCGTTTGGTTGTTGTTGCGAAGTTGAGACCTTTATTTAGTACTGCTTCCTCTGAGTGACTCAGTTGGCGGCTGCTGAGGTTGATGACCGCTTTCACAGGTGAGCGGTGTTTTGATGTTACAATCCTCTGGTCTTTGAGCTTTGTGAGCTTCTTGATTTGGCGTCCTTTGACCTTCTCATATTCTTGTCTGTACGATTTATCCAGATCTGATTGGATTCTCACCCTGTCTTCCTCTTGGGTCACTTTGACAAGGAACGATGTTAAGGTGTTGGAGATTTTGTTCCTTAGTTTTTGTTTATTCCAGCGGGTGTGTTGGATCCAACACACCCGCTGGAATAAACAAAAACTAAGGAACGAAATCTCCAACACCTTAACATCGTTCCTTGTCAAAGTGACCCAAGAGGAAGACAGGGTGAGAATCCAATCAGATCTGGATAAATCGTTTATATCTACTGTATATATATATATCTACTGTACATATATATATATATCTACTGTATATATATATCTACTGTATATATATATATCTACTGTATATATATATATATATATATCTACTGTATATATATATCTACTGTATATATATATATCTACTGTATATATATATATATATCTACTGTATATATATATATATACATATATATATCTACTGTATATATATATATGTATATATCTACTGTATATATATACATATATATATATATACAGTAGATATCTACTGTATATATATATATACATATATATATCTACTGTATATATATATATGTATATATCTACTGTATATATATACATATATATATACAGTAGATATCTACTGTATATATATATATATCCAGTAGATATATATATATATATCTACTGTATATATTATATATATATATCTACTGTATATATATATATATATATATATATATATATATACATATCTACTGTATATATATATATACAGTAGATATATATATATATCTAGGTATATATATACATATCTAGGTATATATATATATACTGTATATATATATATACAGTAGATATATATATATCTAGGTATATATATATATATATATATATATATATATATATTGTATATATATATATACAGTAGATATATATATATCTAGGTATATATATATATATATATATCTACTATATATATATATATATATATATATATATATATATATATATATATATATATATATATATATACAGTAGATAGTCTAGAGTGTTCAAATGCTAGTTGAATGCATCTTAGTTTTTATTTTCCCGACAGTGCTCAACCTTAAATATTCTTAAAACGGTGTAACGATTATAATTATAAATAATAATTATTTTCTATACCTACATATACTTGTGTTTTATGCTTTTGGAGTCATCAGTCGAGTAACTTCTTACTAATCAGGAGATTCAAACCCAGACACAATGCCATCTTTGACTCCATTAAAAAAAAAAAATTTTTATTCAATTTTCACCCCAAACAAGGCACAGTGCGACTTTGAAGTAGGGGGATACTATCGGGGACATAAGTTGCAGGGGTATTATGAAGGGAGATGAGTGGCAAGATGTCTGTTCACATTACACTTGAACTTCTGCATGTCAGTACAGTTTGGAAAGCAGAATCCCGGAAGTGATTTCCAAAGTCTAGCAGTTCTGGGGAAGAAACTATTGGAGTAGAAGGCTTTCTTTCGCCTAGCGATCTCTTCTGTGAAGGGGTGGGATTTAGCTGCTTGTCATGTTTGTCGGGGGTGTTCATGTCGAGGGGGTACAAGTGCTTGTACTTCGTCAGAGCATTCACCATTAAAGTACTTGTAGAACAGGCAGAGGATTGCAACATTTCGTCGATGGGACAGAGGCTGAAGCCTAGATGACAGTTCAGGACCCATCAGGTTGGCGACTCTTTTGAACCCTGTCCAGGAGTGAGAAACAAGTAGCAGATGCACCAAACCAAATGGGACAACAGTACTCCGGACATGGCCGAATGGTGGCCTTATAGAGGACAGGATACTTTCAGGCATAAGTAGTTTTCTAGCATGGTAGAGAGAGCCCACCTTCTTCACAGCAGCCTTGGCAATGCTTTCAATATATCTATTCTAGATCATGTTCCCTGTAAACGTTAGGTCGAGGAGTTTAAAGGAGGTACTTTCGGGTGATGTGTTCTTAGCCATTGCTATTGGTGGTAGAGATGGTTTCTTGTAATTATTGAAGGAAACAAGCTTAGTCTTGGCAGCATTGAACGTGACCATCCATTTTTGTCCCCATTCCACTATAGATTGCTAAGCCTTTATATCTGGGCCACTTCATATATGACTTATATATATATATATATATATATATATATATATATATATATATATATATATATATATATATATATATATATATATATATATCACATTGATACACGGGTTCTCATTAAATCACCAAAGTGAAGCATTGAGCCTGGCCAGTCCCAGATGGGTGACCATTTCGGAAGGAGTTGTACTAAAAAGTGCAGTTGGTTTTGCACAAAGCCTTCGTTACTATAAACAAATCATCTGTGTGGATTTCCAAGCACGATAAGTTGGTGTGGCAGCGCTCATACATCGATATACTATGGTAATTGCTAGTCAATGTTCACTTTGTGACTGGGTTCGCATCTTTACATTAAGTGTCATTTCCAACACTTCTGATTGCAGAAACAAACTATTAGTGTCCATAGGTATAAAAATAATTGTTAATATGTATTTATACAAAAAAATATTATCGTTATAACACTCCACTTTAAGTAATTAAAGTTGAGCACTCTTTAGGAAATTAAGAAAAATTGGGCAAATCAAGAGGAAAATATATCCTATCGTCGACTTGGTATTTATAGTTATGTAATTCCCCTGTATTCCTCTTGTTAGACATTGGCCGGGCAATGCCAAAAAGTGTGCTGGTCGACGAGTATTATGATTATTCAAGCCAAAAAGTTTTGTCAACTAAAATATGTTTTGGAATCATCAAAATAGTTAGAATAAATATTTATTTACATTAATTTAACACCGGGCAGCCTTTATATATATATATATATATATATATATATATATATATATATATATATATATATAAAGCTGAATGTATGTGTGTGTGTCTGGTCACGAAAAGGCTCCTATATGGTTGACTACTTTAAAAAAACTGATTACATATAATGATAGAAGATGTATCGAGATACAGGAATGGGTATGTTTGATCTGGCAGAACGGTGGTTCATTAAAATTGTGGGGTTTGCGTTCGCGCTTGGTGCACAAAGTATGGAAATAAAAAATTTAGAAATAAAAAATAAACGTTTTCAAGTGTTTTTGATATAGATGTACATAAGAATACTTTGATAAGTATGTTTTAACTTAAATAGGGATGGTATAATAAAATTGTGGGATCTGCGTTCGCGCCTGGCCTCCATAGAATGGAAATAGGCACAAACTTTAATAAAGACTTTTCATATCTATCTGCGTAAGTATACTTTGATAATTATGTTTCAGTTTGAAGAAATATGGTATAATAAAATTATGAGGTGTTCGTTCGCACCTGACCTCCATAGAATGGAAATATAACACAAAGTTTAAGAAGGTTTTTTAATATAGATCCACAGAATATTTTGATAAGTGTTTCAGCGTGAACAGGTATGGTATAATAAATTATGGGGCTTATCTATTTTATTTTTACTTTAATCATACTTTGGTTTTGATACCCCCAAATTCGAAGCTATCTCTTTACAACCCTTCCTTTTCATAACCTATCATACTTTCATAAATCAGAGTCCATTTTCTGTAGGCTGTTTTTGAACCCAGTCAACGATGGGTACTTTTGCTAGTATATATATATATATATATATATATATATATATATATATATATATATACGGATTGATAACGTTGATACACCCGCTCTTGTTAACTCATTGAAGTTAAGCGGTGTTGAGCCATGGTAATACTAAATGGGTGACTATTTCGGATATTTGGAGCTCTATTTATTTAGTTGAGCAGCGATGTATAATGGATGAGGAATGATGGATGATCATGCCTTGTATAGTTAGAGGTCACCAATCTATCTAGGTAAGTGCTTGGCCCGTTAAGAAACTGGATAAAGGGGACACTTTGGCGTTTTACTGAAATCTTTAAGAGATGGTGTTACTGTGGGGTATATGCGAAGGAGGGAAAAAATGTTACCATTTAAGGCCAGGTCTCCCTTATCTTCATCGCGCATCTGCTGGTAAATTATGAGGGCTTCCCCCTCTAAGTATAGCGACAGCAGGGTGACCATGTCTTTGATTTTTTGCAACCTTGCCCCCATTTCTAATACGACGCCCACTACCAGGCGTCTGGCATCGCACCAAGTCTCCGCCGCTGACGTACGATTTCCCCTTCACTGGGTCTTCTTTCATCACTCTCGCAATGATTTCTTGTAGCATGTTTATGACCTCCTTTGTCACACGGCCCTCCCAGTCATCAGTGCCCATTTGTCGTTTAATAAAGCTGCACGTTACCTGAGCCAGCCGGCAATTGGATAGTGTCCCACCAGTCTCCCACAGACAGAGAAACACTACTGCTACCAGATCAGATTGTCTGAAGATACTGGCTTCTTGATCTAAAATGAACAAAATATTGATGTGATTTCTTTTTTTTTTTTACCTTGCAAAACACAACTACCTTCTGGAACGCAAAGACGAAAACTCTAATTTTTTGATACAAAACAACCAAACCAAACAACATCAATAAATATGATGGGATATAAAGGAAATGAAGTATAAATAATAATACCGAACTGATCGTATTTGATAATGTTAGACATTGGCCGGGCAATGCCAAAAGGTGTGTTAGTCCACGATTATTATGATTATTCAAGTCAAACATTTTTGTCAGCTATAATATGTTTTAGAATAGTCAAAATATTTAGAATAAGGAATGTAACTAAAAAATGTTCTAATAGAAAGGAATTTTAGTTTTTATAAGTAGCACAAACAAAAATGTTAACTTGATGTTAATTTTATAGATGAAATTTAAGCTAACCATAATATAAACAAAAATACGTGACAAAAATCCAGCAAGGATGTTTGGGCTACGTGTAGTGATGACATAATCGAAAAGGTAGATTTTGAGATGTATAGATTTTGTTACGAGAGGAGATCAGTTTGATACGCAACTTGTTAGCAGACGGACGGGGTTTTGGGACAGATGACCATAGAAGTAAGAGGGGAGCGACTTCTGAAAACGTAATCTTACACACAGTGTGCCAACTCTGAAAAGGAACCCAACAAGGAATAAATGATTATATCAAAATATAATTCACGCCTGAGCATTTTCACTTTTGGAGAAAAGCACCTTTAATTTCAGGACGCATGAAAGGAATATTTGAGGTATGTGTTTTGCTGGTGTTCCAACCGACAACGATATCTATAAACTGTGAATTTATGTATACACACATTAACACCCAATAGAGAATACACTAGACGTATCACATATCGGAACGTTTAACAATCATAAATAAACGGAGACTCATTAAAGACAACGCACGTTTATACGACCGTCATAAAGACGACTGTGACACGTATATACAAACGTACATACACTCAGACAATCTAACAACTAGAAAACACTCCCCGATAATATTGCACTCTGTTAATTGCTTGTAACCATAGGTAAAATGCTAGCCTACAAAGTAAAGGTTGACTTTGACAGGGTTCAAATCACCTGATTTGCAATAATCGTACATTGATGATTCACTTATATCTGTGGATAAAAACATATAATTGTCGATATTCATTTATAAAAATATTATCTTTCTACCTTTCTCTCTCTCTCTCTCTCTCTCTCTCTCTCTCTTATATATATATATATATATATATATATATGTGTGTGTGTGTGTGTGTGTGTGTGTGTGTGTGTGTATATATATATTTGTTTACAGAAAGTTTTTAGATGAGACAAGTCATTGGTACTGTCGGTTTCAAACCTGATAATTAGGACCATTTTAGATATTCATATCAAACTCTCGTCAGCCAATACTCAATCTCAATGCACGAGGAGCCATATGAAGCTTCTTCATTATGCAGCTGAGTATTGGCTGACGAGAGCTTAATATGGGTATCTAAAACGGTCCTAATTATCGGGTTTGAAACCGACGGTACCAATGACTTATCTCATCTAAAAACTTTCTGTAAACAAATATATATATATATATATACACACACAAAAAAAAAAACATTGTGTGTGTGAGAGAAAGAATTTGTTCCCTATGGACTCTGAAATGGACGGCTGGGCCGATTTTTCAAAAAGATTCACAAAAATGTACTTTATGTTTCTGCGAGTCTTCTTAAATTGTTTTTGTATCGAAATGCCTGTGAAAGGTATTGAAAATTGATAATCGAAAAAATTTTATTAAAGAAGGAACAGCCTGATTTTGACCAAAGTTAACACCCTTATACAGCCTAACATCGCAAGTGTATTTTAGATGTTCTATCACCATAAAAGTAGAAGGGTCCGGCGTAAAAAAAATCAACAGTAGGTTCTTTGACATGACAGTGGCGCGTTTGAAATGAATGTTTCTAGTCAGAGCACAACTGAACGATAATATTTGACCGTTGCAGTTTAAACTTCAATTCAAACTATTATTTCTAAATAATTTTATGAAATTAACAGTAGGTCTTCTAAAATGCAGTGTAGTCTACAATGTATTGTGGACTAAGTCAGTGCGGGGGGGGCATGTGAAACTTCTCCGTTATGCACTGCGGTGCGTTTCTAACAAGGGCAGGTAATTAATCAATTTGATTGATAAATGGGCGATTTCACTGATTTCGATAACAATAAAAGTATTTGGAAACTTTTTTTTTATGGAAATTGTGAAGATGAGTATTGCAAACTTGATGTTAATTTTATAGATGAAATTTAAGCTAACCATAATATAAACAAAAATACGTGACAAAAATCCAGCAAGGACGTTTGGGCCACGTGTAGTGATGACATAATCGAAAAGGTAGATTTTGAGATGTATAGATTTTGTTACGAGAGAGATCAGTTTGATATGCAATGGGTTAGCAGACGGACGGGGTTTTGGGACAGATGACCATAGACATGCCGATTGACCTTGTTTTTGAAAAGACCAAGGTTTAAAGTAAGGGGAAACAGTCAGCAAAAAAGAAGGTTTCACAGGCCGGCGGTTCTGGGAATATGAATCTCTACTATAATGATGTATAAAAACATCAAAGTCAAATGAGTGAGAACAAGAGAAACAGGGAATAGATCAGAACCATCAATGGGAATCTCGGGGGGGGGGGGGAGTTGACACACCTACAATTTAAAAACACAAGTTTAGTCTTAACAATGAAATAAGCGATTTTGTACACTAATCTATAACAGAAGCAACGTCAACTTTTAGATGCATATTTCAACTGATCCAAGGCAAGGGGAGGAGAAGTAGCACTAGAATAGAGAGTTATGTCACTTGCATTCATTTTCTGAACAATATTCTCTGGGAGATCATCTATATATATGAAAGGTAAAATTATATATATATATATATATATATATATATATATATATATATATAAAAGGCAAAATGTGTGTACACATTTTTTGTATGTGCGGCAAAGGCTTTTCTGAGGGGGGTTTTCGGAGGAGGGGGTCCTATTTCTTGGAACTTTTTATATACCGTCTAGATCGTAATATCAAGGCTTTGTGAACGTGTGTCGCGTCTAGATTTATATATATATCGACGTTTACAAAATTCTTGCTATTTCAGCCCCTCTCATGTTGGTTCAGCTTTTTCATATAAATAAAGTGAAACTAAGTTGAAACGGAAATGCCAAAATGGGAATGTCTTCGCTTTCGTGCCGGGAACGTCTAGAAAGCAATGAGCATTTGATCAATGTGAAGGAACCCTTTATATCAGACAATTGCTATTCAATTTGGACAATCCCCTTTTTATGGGAAGCTGATACCCCTTCCAAAACATCTTGGGGGAACAAAACCAGCCAAAGTTGGGTAACCCCCCCCCCCCCGAAAAAAAACTGCCTCGCAGTAAAAGTTAACTGCCGGATTTCTGTTTGACCTCATTAAATTCACGCACCTGTCAATTCAGTTTTTAATCCTTAAATTCAAACGTTTTTCTTTTAGTCTTCTTTGCTGGCCGAGCGGTAACATGTCAAGTTTTTTTTTAAACTTTATTTTCCATCTTCGCCTCAAGGCTTCTGGTTCGATCCTGCCTACCTACCAAAACTTTTTTTTCCATCACGTCCCGTCCTTTTTTTTATCATTTTTATTTTATTTTTTCATATTTGTTTTGATCTACCCCCCACCCCCACCAACACACTCCCAAACACCTGGGCAACGCCAGGCACCCCCGCTAGTTGATATAGAGAAGAAACACAGTTGAACCTAGAATAGAGCCCTTAGGAACATTATCATTGATAGGAAAGGAAAATGGACATACTCCACCCAGAATAACTCGTATGTTTTGATCAGAAAAGATTTAATAATGTCAAGAACTTTATCACCAATACCATAATCTCCAAGTTTATATAAAAAAGACCAGAATGCCACACTCTGTCAAACTCTTTAGAAATGTTGAGTGCAATGGTCCTACCCTCTCCTGAATTATCCATAAACCAACAAATCCGTTCAGTTATAACAGTTTAAAGATCAGCAGTTGAACGAAGACCGTGAATGCCATATTGGACATCAGAAAAGAGGCCAAGATTTCCCTGAGAATCAACAAGCTTGCCACTAACTAACTTTTCAAAAACTTTCCTAATACCAGAGAGGAGACTAACGGAAGATAGTGAGTTGAGTCAGACAAATCACCAGCATTTTTAAAAATTGGGACAACACAGGAATATCCACAGGGATCAGAACACAACACAAAGAAAGATAAACGTTTTCGAGGGTGGCTAAATACTTTTGACTAGTAGTAGATACTATTTTTGCAAACAATAAGTTCGTGAGTAAAATCATAAGTATAGATTTATTTTTATCTCCATGCACCAACATCTCCGTCTGAATGAGCATCAGGTGCAGGAGCAGAACGAATGTTATCATGAGTCTTATCTTCCCGCCTGAAGTCTATTATGCGGTGAGGAGGAGGAGGGTTAGACAGCAACAGGTTGTTTGTCACAAAGAGTAAAATGGCGAAAGTGCACATTACATGTACATCACGAGAAGTAGATATTTCAATGTCAGACATTTTCTTTTCAGATAGTAAACCTGCAAGATACAAAGTCCTCATTGGTCAAAAGCAAGAGGGGGGGATTTTGAAATAGTTCAGCTGGTGATACCCAAAAGCAACATCACAGCAATTTCTGTGGAACGCTCTTTCACATCGAGAAAGGAATGAAAATGAAGTACCAGGTACATATTTCACAACGAGAGCAAATGAAGAGCTTGGGGAAACCAGGGATTCCGAATTAAGGATTATTCAATCATATAGAATCATATTCAAACTATTTCATTTTCTAATAATATCAGTACTGGGACTTATACTTGAGTCTTTGAAGTAGTCAATCAAGTTGTTGGCTTCAGACATCAACCAAAGTATTTATTGACCTCTGTATGGCACTGTTCACGACATAATATTTTTGGAATGAATTAATACTTTAAATATGGTACTTGTACAATTTATAGACCGTACTGATGTAACACGGTTATTATTTAGAAAACCATTCTTAGCATGGGAAGGGAAGGATTTTTAAACTATTCTTAACTTTCATGTGACAATAAACAAAAGATGCTGTAAAAGTTGAATTTAACTTGAAAATCCTATCAAAAAATTAGCACAGCTGTAAGTATGACGCACTCACATTGACAAAGAAGTTAAGCAACATTGAGCCTGATCAGTACCAGATGAGTGACCATTTGGGAAATCTAGGTGCTGTATGCAAGAGGATGTTGACACCTCCCTGCAAGAACTGCAAAAACCTGACAGAAATGTACAAGAAACTGAAAACCGCTTGTGAATTTCATATTCCACTGAGACTTCTTCCTTCAGAAGAAGTCAGCTCATCCCACCTAGGGTGAGTGCCACTGCACGTTTCATAAACTACACAAGTGCCTTGAATATTTTACAGAATTTGTGCTCTTTAAGCTATAATATTTGTGCATAAGCAACATCAGAGACTGCACTTTTCTATGGCCATCTGGAGAAAGAAATGGCAGTTTAAAATACTAGGAAGATATCTCATAGCCTGTGGTATGCAGAGGGGATGACGAGCTAGTAGCTCTGAGAAAACAAATTTATGAGTGGGAGGCATTGAATTATATTCAAATTATCTTGCTTTCTCATAATACGAGGTGCCTTCAATAAGTTTCCAAACTTTTTTCATATGGCCATTTTTATCATTTTTATTGATAGTGAACACATGAAACTTTAATCCCCTTCGAAGTAATCTCCTCCGGCTGCAGTGCACTTGTACCGTTCCAACAACTTCTGCAAGGCCCCATAGAAGTCCTCTTGTGTGAGCGTGTCGATGACCCTCGTTGCAGCATCTTTTATCTCAATTATTTTATAACAGCCTTTCAGGCTTGCCTTGAGCTTAGGGAATAACAAAGTCATAGGGAGCAAGGTCTAGAAGGGTGAGGGGTTGTCTAGATGCCCATCTTGGTCAAGTCTTTTGCATCTTCAGCTTCTCACAAATAATTCCGTGTACAGTTCCCACACTGACATCAAACTATGCACATATTGTCTCTACAGACACACAACGGTCCTTATCCATGCAATTTTTTTATTTGACTAATCGACTCTAGTGTTCCTACTTTCTTTACTCCTCCAACACTACTCATCACCCCTCACAGACTCCCTGCCTTCTTTGAATCCTTTATGCCACTCATAAACTGATGCTCGATTCATGCCAGATGGTCCAAAAGCAGTCTGAAGTATTCTATACGTTTCTGTTGCAGAATTTTATTGCATATCTTTCTTCTAAATTGTTCTCACGTCCAGACTGCATTTTTGAAATTCACCAGCTGTGACAATCAGGCTTTAGTAGGGTGTATTCCAATTCCTGCTGTAGCTGTTAATTTGAACCTGAAATCATAAAAATGGGCCAGTCATCTCACAAGATGTATAGCAATAACATACTGAATTTTCAAGAATCTACGACAATTTTAAATGCCTGTACAAAAAAGCCTGCAAACTTATTTAAGGCCCTTCGTATTCCTCGGTACTATGACTCATACAAGAGGCTGTGATACATTCAATCAAGTAGTTGGCCCCACGAACGCATCAGGGGCATCTATAGGCTTATGTACACTACTCTTTGGGGAACGAATTACTATTTAAATATTTTACAGTATTTTGCACTTTTATATTTATAGCATATGCAGATAAGCTACAAAGAGTGGAATCAAAGATGATAACGTGGTCAACTGAAACTCTTGGTGTGCCCTGTTTGATTAGTTTGTTTTGTTTTACGGCATATCAACCCTTTTTTTGTGATTATTTAATGCTGCAGCCAGTAACTTTGGCTAAAGGTTTTATGCTTCAAGTCATTTAAATCTTCAAATATTTATGCATGGGGTTTAGTTTGATAGTGTTGTAGAGTAAAATTGTTATTTCTATTTTTAGCTTTGCAGAACATGATTGAGTTTTGCAAAGAGAAAGGGGGGGAAAATAACATCACTTTTTGCTGCATTTTAGGTCAGGAAGTCAGTATCTTTGAACAGCTGGATCTAATAGCATCAGGTGGCAAGTTCGAAAGAAACACTTTAATCAAACGTACATCTGACCTTGAGAGGAGGTAAATAAATAATATTGTCAACACATCGGGATACAAGATAAAGCCTAGAGGGAAATTTAGGCCCTTCCACATGTTTAATGTAAAGTTTGAGTTAAGCAGATCAATTAGAACCAAGAACGGGAAATTTTAGAAAGTGATCTTTTCTTGGTGAAGTGTGTTCTATCGAAAAATAAATGACTCTAGTTCCAAGATGGTGAAATCGTGATGCCAGTTTGAATGGAGAAATAAATCTCTCGATGAAATTGCGTCGAACTGTTGAATAAATCTTTGTCTGGTTCGTCGAAGATGTGATCATTGGTTCGGTGAATGAATCTCTTGGTGAAACTGCGATGATGATTTACCATAAGATCGATTGAAAGTTAGTCTAATCAGTGGGTGTTGAGACCAGTTCCTATATATTATTTGTAACTGTTGTGGTGTGTCCACCCTATGGATAATAATAAACTTTCCACTTACTATAAAGACTGGGAGAATATGTCTCCCAGTGTTAGCACAAATTATACACACTTGACAGTCGGGCTGACGTATAACCAAACACTTTATTTGTTATTCATATCATTTGGATTCATCAGACTACTGTTCTCATCTTGAGTGTCATTTTCATAATGTTTTGGTCGATGTAACCTCTAACCTTCTTCAGGTGTATCTTGTCGAACTTGGGAATGTTTCTGTCGAACTCTGGAATTTGGACACAATTTCGAACGGAACCCTTTATTTACTTCGCAGGGGTAGCATGCTCTTGTTCCATCAGCCATGACTGGATAGAAGTCTTAAGTAATTCGCAATTGTATTTTTCGGTCGCCCACAATGACGATTGAACCTTCAACCTCATTGATTGAACCTGTCCACAAGAACAGGATTGAATCTGTCCACAAGGACCCGTGGCGCAGTGGTTAGAGTACATAGAAAAAAAAATCAATTGTAAAAAGTGATATTCTCCTGAAGGTTGAAGGTTCAATCCTCAGTGTGGGCGATTGAAAAATAGAAATATTGTTATTGTTATTATGTAGCACTATCGTGGCGTCGAAGTCACTGTTCTCAATTTAACGGGAGATTTTTGTTATATCTAGGAATTTTGTTTGGAATCTAGCGAGTAAAATTTGGATCTAGTCACTATAACCATAAGATTTTGTCTAACCCTAACACAACAGAAATTTCCGATTTCAGTTACCCTACTTTCCATTTGCATTTTCTATCTAGTCACGAGAGGAAACTATTAGACTGCCTTCTGTATTTGACTAGCAGGCCACCCGGCATTGCCCGGTCATAAAATGTGCTTAAATATGAAATTTTGATTAATGCAGATTTCGTATTTATTATAATATTATACTGGACGCAATATATAGTAATGATTTAAAAGGCTTTAAAAAGAATGATTTGTGCGCCACCACCGAGAATCGAAACCAAAAGGTTTAGCTTACGATTTACTTTTTCCTTTGACGTTAATGCCTGAGCTATGAATACATGTTTGCTGCAAAGCTAAAAATTAAAACATGAACAAATAACAATTTCGTAATGCCGTCATTCGACATTCACCTGGCAAATTCCATTTTTTTTAATTTTCACACTTTTGAACCAATTTTCCCCGGCTAAAACCAAAATATAAAGCTTTACCCACAACTACTTTATAAATCTTTCGTTAAGCTTTACATTTCTCAATTAGTCACATACAACTCGTATCGGCAATTTTGCTGATTGTATACACATGAAACTCTATTCGCCTTTGAAGTAATCTCCTCCAGCTGCAATGCACTTGTTGTACCGTCCCAACAATTTCTGGAATCTTCTTGTGTTAGCGTGTCAATCTCCCGCATCACAACCTCTTTCATCTCCTCAATTGTCTCATAACGACAGCCGCTAAGTTTTTCTTTGAGCTTAACTAGAGCTAGAAAATAACCTAAAGTCACAGGGTGCAAGATCTGGACTATAGGGAGGGCGAGGAACTGTCTTGATACTTATCTTGGTCAAATAGTCTGTGACAAGGACAAGGTTGTGGACTCGTGCATTGGGACAAACTTCATGCACATTGGAATCAAACTGCGTACTTATTGTCTCTATAGACGCATGACGGTCCTTATCCATGAAATTCTTTATTTGGCCAATCAACTCTGGTGTTCTGACTTCCTTTCTCCTCCCACACCTCTCATCAGAACTTAGAACTGCACACCTGTGGAACTCTGTTCCGTCTACCTGCTTCCCACCAGACTACAACTTGGATGTCTTCAAGTCCAATGTTAACAAATTCCTAATGAACCGCTCCCTTAAGTAAACACTTCATCAAATCTCCACACTAACGTAATGTACTTGCAATAACCCTTATCCCTGAGTGGCTTCCGGGCCTTGATAAGTGGTGATCATGGTGTAAAAAAAAAAGTCATCCCTTGCAGACTCTCTTCCTTCCTTGAATCTCTTATGCTATTCAAAAACTGATGCTCGATTCATCAGATGGTTCAAAAGGAGTCTGGAGCATTTCATATGTTTCTGTCCATTTTTCCCCTCAGGTTTAAAACAGAATTTTAAAGTGTCCTCACGTCCAAATTGCATTTTTGAAACTCACCAGCTGTGACAATCAGACTTTAGTAGGGTGCATTTCAATTTCTGCTGTAGCTGTTCATTTGAACCTGAACTCATAAAAATTGGTCAGTCATCTTATAAGATGTATAGTAATGAGATATTGAATTTTCAAGAGTCTACAATTATTTTAAATGCCTGTACAAAAAAATCTATAAACTTATTTATGTAGGAACCGAGAGAGGAGGTCGATCAAGGAATTGGTTAATTAATGGAAGACCACCCAACGATACCTGTAATGTAAATAATAGGGTATGAACAAAGTGTCTGCATCTCCCCTGCCAATGGAAGTAGACAGTCCATCTATAATTCAGTTATAGTTCACTGAGGCCGGGGTCGTTGTGTGGTCTCAACCTCTTTATGGCTCTGGGTGTGCTATGCTTCACTGTGGCCTCTGCAGTCGTGGTAGCTGGACCGGTCGGGATGTTCTCCGATAAGACTGGAGGATTGACGAGGGTGGTGTCAGACTCATTCGGGGGTTCTGCAGGTACGACTGAGACATCTGGGTACAGTAGGCCTGAACGAGCATAAGTGTGGATGCTAGGGCGAATGAATTTGTGGTTCTGGAGAATTATACGACCTGAACCATTGATTTCAACAATTTAAGGCACCTCGTACGTTCCACGTTGTTAATTTTTTTTATTCAGATACATTAGAAATAAAATTAAAGTCATAAATAATAATTTAAAATTACATAAAAATAAAGAAATATGTGTAAAAAACAGGAAATATTATATCTGTAATAGTTTTGTATAGGGTACAAAAAGGTCAACTATAACAATTTCAGTTCTTCGTTATAATAGACTAAATAAATAGACTTCGTAACCTCGTAGGAGATGTCCTTTTCTCCTCCTTGCAACCTCTATCTCACAGAAGAGATGTTGCGAGTTTGTCTCTGATGTATCGTTATTTTCATGGAAAGTGTTCAACTGAGCTTCAATCTATGGTCCCCCCTCGCCAAACTTTCACAAGAAACACTCGTCTAGCTGTAAACACTATCAATAATTTCCCCCACTCTTTATCTGTGCCTAAACCTAAACGTAGATTCCATGAACAAAGCTTCTTTCTTAGAACTGCACGCCTGTGGAATTGTCTTCCGTTTTCCTGCTTTCCGGCTGACTACAATATGGTTGTGTTCAAGTCTAAAGTAAATAAGTTCTTGATGAGCCGTTCCATATAAGTTATCAAATTTACCAAATTTTCATTACTAATGATTACTATATTGACCAATTTCTACTGTACACTCTTTAACCCTTATCCTTGAGTGGCCTCTGGGCCTTGATAATGTGGTGACGCCTTTGTAAAAAAAAAAAAAAAAAAAAAAATAATAATGCAATCCGAAAATCTATGACAAATTCTTGTTTACAAATAAATAAATTTCTTTTACTTCTATTTGTATAATTCGAAAACATAAGCAGCAACTGATCAAATGTTAATTAGACAATAAAACCGCTTGAAATATGAATGAATCGGTGGATCAGAAAAAATGATCCGTTACTAATTGTTTCCCAGTTCTTCATAATAAGTAGGGAGGAACTTTTCTTTGTAAAAGGGGAAGTTCTTTTTAAAATATTGTAAATAAAATGAAAATAGCAATAGTATTAAATATGTAATTTTTAAAGTTATATAATATTCATATGTTTGTACTAAATCCGTAAGTGTGTATTTATATTCTGTGTATCTGTTTAGTTTCCTATAATCTAAAAATTACATGCACACAGTCATGATCTTAAATCATATAGAAATCTAATTTATAAAACTCGCAATGTATGTGTGTCTGTTTCTCTCCATTTTTTCAAAGTGCATCTCCTCTGAAATGCAAGGTGCCGAGTGACGCTCGGCAGATCAAATAATTTCATTACTTGTGGACTGTTGTTTTATATGTATATATAAACCATTAAAAAAAAAACGCCGTTAAAGGTCAAAATTGAAAAAAACGGAACTTTGCAGGCGTAAGTCAGAATAAAGTTCTCTTGTACGCATGCGCAAATATAGACTTATGCGTTTAAGCTGGTTCGTTTTTAACTATTTCTTTTCCGTTTAACAACAGCTTAAAGGGTAACAACTAAGATCAGAGCGCTAAATGCTTTGGTTTCGATTCTAGCTGGTGACACTCAAGTCATACATTTTAAACTTTTGAAATAACTAATATATCTGGTGCAATATACCAATCAACAGAGAATAGGCTATATAGTGATAAATACGAAATCGGCATGAATTAAAATATCAAAATATCATATTTAAGCGTACTTGACAGTCAAATTTCTGGCCTAAAAAGATTTTCCCAAATCTCAATACTCCTTATGTCAAATCTCGAGTCTGTAGACTGAAAATTGACAAAGTAATTCACTAGGGAAATGTACACACACCGACAAACACATACAATTTCACTTTTATAGATATAGAGAAAAGAGTTCCAGCATGTATAAAACCCGTAACGGTAGACATGTAGCCAAACCAGAAGAAATCTTAGCAACAAGTAACTTCTTTATCAACCGTAATCTTAAGGGTTAGATGAAGGTTATTGAGAGACACGCACAAAAGAAGCGTCTACTTTCGTTTCGTTGTCAAACAAACAGAAAGTGTCATCAACGTAACGAAAGTAAAGATTATGTTTATTAAAACCAGATAGTAGACCCACTCCATGGAAACCCACAAAAATATTTTCCAAGGCTGGTTCCAAGGAAGAAACCGTCGCTACACCATCTAATATTAGAAATATCAAAAAGAACACGCATTTATCAGAGTCATTAGAGTTCTTCATAAAATCAGCAAATATAAAAGAATCTTTAATGTAAAAAAAAAGAACTGCAACGTTTCCAAAACAGGTTCCAAAATAGTTGCGAACCATTTGGCTAACTTTTGTTGGGAAACCCCTATCATTGATGATATAGGTCTCAATGATATCCCATTCATATGGGTTTTAGGTAAGCCATAGAGACAAGGACGTATAGAACCAGTTGGTCTGATCTAATTTGAAATAGAAACAGGAAGAGTTTCACTCTTAACCCATTTGACCAGACGTTTTCTGGAATAGATACAGTAGAATCACGTGCATCCACCGAATCTAACTCAACAAGATTATGTCAATAAAATGATGACCATTTTGGGTGACATTCAAAATGGTAGTCATTTTATTGACATAATCTTGATGATCCAGTATGACTACCCGATAATTTTGTATGATTTAATGATGACAAACAGATTTATAATAGCGAAGTGCTTTAATTGTCTGAAAGTGTTCATTGCGCCATTTGGATTCAGTAAACGCAACCGGCGTACCGGCATATGAATATGCGATGTCATTTAATTTCGCCCTAAAGTGATTAACCTTAGAGTGAAAGTCTCCTTAAGTGAGCAAAGAAGACTTCGAATTCAGAATATACAGTACCCACAAAGTCTGTCTACGTAATCTACATATACATAATATATACTAGCAGAAGTACCTGGGTTAAAAAGAGTCTTCAAAAAATGGACTCTGATTTATGAAAGTATGAAAGGTTATGAAAAAAGAATGTGGGCGTAAAGAGATAGGTTCAAACTTCTGTGGTAAAAAAAAAAAAAAAAAAAAAAATCACAAACATGAGGGGGGGGGCAGTAGTCTGAATCTTTATTGACACAAACGTATGAATACTAATTAGGGTTGCCCATTATAAGTGACCTTCATGTGCCCCCCCTCCATTGTTGGGAGAGAGCGATGATACCCGTAACCCCCCCCATTCTCATGATGGGGTTATCATGGCAAGTTTTGAAACCCTACATCAAACGGCGTGTGCGTGCATAGGGTTCTCATTTATAACTGACACCCGTGGGGCCCTTACTTTATTGGGGAGGGAGAGCGGGGTAACCCAAAACATTCCTTTTCCCATAGTGGGTTATCCTGCCAAATTTAGTAGCTTTACGTGTGTGAGCGTGTATAGCGTTTCCCCCATTGATACCTCTTCTATGTGGTCAGTTTAGTATAATAGTAAACCATATAGGAACCTATTTGTGGACAGACAGACGCACAAAGACCTTGAGCTTTATATATATACCCAGCATTAGTAGGCTTTAAAAAGCAGATTTTAATAGGAGGTAGTTGTCTGGTGTGCTATTTTTTTTTATTTCATTGATATATATATATATATATATATATATATATATATATATATATATATATATATATATATATATATCAGTAAGTAACAGCTTTGTGTGTGGGTTTTATGGGAAATACATTTAAACGTAATAAATTGAGAACATTACGTTTTATATGCGTTCACAAACTATGCAATATTTGTATTGAGGCGGCGGACATGTTTGCTCGTTTTAGTAACAATGTCTCGTGGGTTGCGAATCACTTTGCAATGGAAACGACCATAATAATATGCTCTACCCCCCACCCCCCACCCGCCATTTTCGTTAGCATATTTTACTGACCTCGATGGTTTATAAATTGCGCAAGTTTCGACTTTATTTTATTACCTTCAACTAGCAAGGCTACCTGGCGTTGTCCAGGAGTAGGCACGAAGGACAAAATAAAAGACTTCAATTTTCTTTTTTACAAGGAGTCAGCGGCTATCAAGGCGTGAAGGCCACTCGAGAAAAATGTTTAATTAGTACGAGGGAATCAATGTTGTCATGAACAGTAATAATAGAAATTCGATCGAATTTGATTATTTAAGAGGGCAGCTCAATAAGAACTTGTTTACATTGGGATTGAAAACGACCATGTTGCAGTCAACTAGAACGCAGCCCTGCAGTATAGAATTCCACATGAGTGCAGTGTTAGGAAAGAAGCTTTGTTCATGGAATTTGCGTTTAGATTTAGCAAGGATGGTGAGTAGGGGAATTGTTGGCAGTGGTTGTAGCTAGATGGGTAAAACTCTCTCTTTCTCTCTTTGGCAATGCAATCTATCTATCTATCTATATATATATATATATATATATATATATATATATATATATATATATATATATATATATATATAAGTGAACGTATGTGTCTGTGTGTGTACATTTCCCTAGGCAATAATTCCGTCAATTTTCAATCTACAGACTCGAAATTTGATATACAGGGTACTGAGATTTGGGAAAATCTTTGTAACCCATTTTCGGCCAAGAATTTGGCTGTTAAGGGGTAAAAATTCAACGATTTGATCTTTGAGAACACTACCAAACTCCTCCGACAATTTTGGGTCTAAACACTAGAAATTTTAGATATAGGTTCTTTGGACATGGATCTTACTTAATAATTTGATTTGAGCCCAAAACAATAAATGTTAAGGGGTCATTATAGGAGTCAAAGTTTAAAAAATTAACCGCTTTTCTTTTTTATTTTATTTTGCTCAACATACACCTCCAAACACCCGGCTGGCTGAAATGCTAGTTGCTTCAAGATAATGAAAACGAAAGAATACACGAAGAAAATAGGAAGGTAACTGACTGCTTAATATAGTTTCTTTTTTATTATTAAAATTAAGAATTCAAGAAACTAATGCTTCCACCTCTGAACAAGATATATTTTTTTGCTCGATTTATTAATCGTTTGTAAATATTAATTGCAGTCTTCTATGAAATTTTATTAAATTTAAAAATAATAATAAAGTAATAAGTTTTGAGACATTATGTTGAACAAACCTTGCTCCGACCTTTGATGAGTCATAGAATTATTTTCTAATAAGATACTGTTCTGATTATCACAATGAATTACTATAGGGTTTTTTTTTTTTTTACTTAAATCTGGTTTTAAAATAGATTTTAGAAGGGTGTTCAGAAAAATTGCCTCCTGCGCAGAATGAGTAAAAGCCACATATTCTGCTTCACAAGTAGAAAGGGCAACAATTTGTTGCTTTTTAGTTTTCCAAGAGATCATAGGTCCAGTCTTTGACAGTCTAAAACAATATCCCGTTATACTTTTTCTATCCTCAGAGTTACCCCAATCTGAATCTGAAAAGCCTTCTAAATTTAGAGGATATGTAGACTTTTTAAATATTAAAGATTGTTCCTTGGTTCATTTTAGGTAATGAAGGATTTGTTTTGCACGATTAAGGTCTTTAATTGTTGGTTTCAATAAGTTTTGAGATAGCTTTGTTACAGTGTAACATATGTCAGGCTTTGTTGCGGTCATCAAGTAGATGAGGCTTCCTACCATTTCCCTGTATATTCGGTTATCTATGAATTTTGTTTCTGTCCCTATATTTTTATTTATGTCCATTTCCACGGGAGTTGAACGCGGCTTACAATCTTGCATTCCGAACTTGAGCAGAATTTTTTCAATGTATCGTGATTGGTTCATAGTTATAGCTTCATTTTCCCAAGTAAATTTTATACCGAGGAACCATGACAGTCGTCCAAGATCGGCCATTTTAAATTTTTTATTTAATTCATTTTTAACATCTCTTAAAGTGCTGTCACAGTTTGAGGCGAGTAATATATCGTCAACCCAAAAAACCAAAATCAACAATTTATTACCTACATTTTTGGTGTACATGCACGCGTCTACGGGGCATTGTTTTAATTCCTGTTCTATTAAATAATTATGGAGTGTTAAATTCCAATTGTGTGCACTTTGTTTTAGTCCATATAACGATTTATTTAATTTCCACACCCAATTTTTATTTTTCATTTTAAATCCCTCTGGAGGGTAAATGTAGATTTCACAGTGAATCGGAGCATTTAAATAAGCATTTTTTACATCCATTTGATGTATTTTTAAAATTATATTGAGCGGCAAGTTGTAATAAAATTCTAATTGTCGTTAAATTTGTCGTTGGTGAAAATGTTGTAAAATATTCCACTCCAGAAATTTGTGAAAAACCTTTTGCAACAAACCTTGCTTTAAAATTTTCACGGCCAGAAGCTGTGATTTCTTTTGTAAAACCCCCAGTGTGAAGAAATATTTTTATCTGTTGGTTTTGCCACTATTTAGTATGTGTTATTTTCAGATAAAGCTTTCAATTCGGATATCATAGCTTGTTCCTATTCTTGGCAATTTTCTGAATTAATTGTCCCATTAAAACTTTCAGGTGCGCTGTTCAACGAGTAACAGTAATGCACGGCGTAATCTTGTATCTTTAATTTGTAAGAAGTCTGGCCTTTTTCGCTCCCTTATTGGGTATCGACGTGTCTGCTTAATATTTTCGTCAGAAGTTCTACTGTAATTGTCGTCGTTATTAATATTTTCATTGTGACTGATTAAGATACTAGGTAATATTTCACGTTTTTCATCCACTGGATCGCTATTTTTAAAATTTAATGTATCATTGAATTTTACACATCTAGCCCTTTTTATGGCATTTTGGGTTGGAACGTAGATTAAATATGCCGGACTGTTTTTATCGTAACCTACGAAAATACCTTTTTCGCTTTTAGCATTTAGTTTACTGGTGTTTTCTAGAAATGCAAAACAACCAGAACCAAATAGATGCATTCTGTTCATTCTAGGTTTTACACCGCAAAACGCTTCATACGGCGTTTTTCCTAGTCTCTTATTGAACGATCTATTTCTGATATATGCTGCTGCCATTAAACCGTACGCCCATAAACTATGCGCTAATTTCGATTCGATAAGTAGGCATCTTGTCATCTCAAAAAGGGTTCGCCATGCCCTTTCAGCGGTGCCATTTTGGGAGGGGGGGATACGGCGCAGACTTCTCGTGTTTAATACGGTGGTAAATTAATAGAAGTTCAAAGTCTTTATTAGTAAATTCAGTCCCATTGTCTGAGCGAATACATTTTACTGAACCGTACGGGGCAACATCAGCTAAATATTTCTTAGTGGCGAGGTTAGTGTCGGATTGTTTTTTAGAAAATAAACTATAATTAAACCGGAAAAATCATCAATAAAGTTCAAAACGTACCTTAGATTATTTCTCCCAATCGGGCTGATCGGATCTGCTAAGTCATAATGAACAAGTGAGAGAATTTTCGTAGCTTTTTTGTCTGGTGTTCGGCTTATATCTTTTGTCATTTTCCCCTGTGCACACACATCACAATTTGGGAGATCGTCTGAAGGTATTATTTTCATGCCTTCGACTACATTTGGTAATTTTTTAATATCAGCTGTATTGCAGTGTCCTAGAATTTTATGCCAGGTTTCCGAGTCGTGACAGGCAGTTTTTGAGGGAACCATACTTTTTAAATAATATAGTCGGCCATTTTCTTTAATGTCAAATACAGTTCCATTGGGGTATATCAATTTTGACTTGTTTTGGCCAAATTTTATATTCGCGCCTTGTTTAATTGCAGCCTGCACGAAAAATATGTCTTGCTTAAATGTAGGTATGAACAGAGCATTTTTTAGAATACAGTTACAGATTTCGCCTTTATTATTTTTTAGGGATATTTTAGCATCGCCTCTTTTCAAGACTATACCATTTATTTGACTACCGTCGGCAAGTTCGACAAAATGACTTTGTGGATTAAAGTTTGAATCGAAATTAATAAAATCAGATTCCTTGGTGATAACGTGTGCTCTAGCACCACAGTCTACAAGGAGATTTTTACCGTTTGTGGTATTGTCAAAGTTACATGTGAATAGAAATGTATGCTCTTCTTCAAAGTTCGCAATGTTTTTTACGGAGTCCATTTTAGAGTGTTTATATCGACATTGAAAACTTTTGTGGTTGGGTCGTCCACAATTATAGCAGTTAATTTTATTCTTTTTCTTGGGGAAATTACTTTTGGGGAACACGTTGCGGTGAGGTGCGTAATTTGGTGGTGTCTGCTTTCGATATTGCTGGAGTTATTATTGCCCATAACCTGTTAAGTTTTGAGACATTATGTTGAATAAATCTGGCGGCGTAGTTCAGATCAGTAATTGACAGTAACCAAGAATCAAATGCAGTTGAACAGTTAGACACCTATTAAGCCGACTTTTCTCACCTTGAGGCGATCGAAGCGGCTAGGTGTGAAGGTAGCATAAAAGAGAAAGAAGTCCTTGAGGTCTTGAAACAGGTCGGGCTAGACAGGACCCCTGGGATTGATGGTCTGCCATACGATGTGTATTTGAGGCTGTTTCTCATTTTTATTCCTTTGCTGGCCGTAAATTGCTACGCAAATATAAAAATGGAGGGGATGGGATAGGTAATTCCCAGCCCTTGATGATGTTAAACACAGAGTTAAATATTTTGGCTAAGATCTTAGCAAATCGTTTGCAGATTGTCTTACACCATCTAATAAGTCCCGAACAGACTTGTTTTGTTAAGGGCCGGACGATTCAAGATAATTTGCACACAATACGCTTGATCGTAGAAAAAGTTGACACAGAAGCCGCGCTGATCAATTTAAATCAGTCCAAAGCAATCGACAGAGTAGACCATCGTTAACTAGAGGCTTTTCTTCGCTCGGCTGGATTTGGTCTCCAGTTTCGCTCTTGGATTCGCCTCTTGTATGCTAACCCCGGTGCTATGGTTGAAGTCAATGGGGTGAAGTCGAAACCCTTCATGTTAACAAGATCTATCCGTCAAGGTTGTCCGTTATCCCCAATGCAGTATATGCTGGTGCTTGAGCCATATTTGCGCCAGCTTTGGGTGAATCCGGTCCTTCGCGGGATTACTTTGCCAAGTGGCTCTAACCCGGTAAAGTATACCGCCTATGCCAACAATGTGACCATGCTTGTAATGAGCAGTGCTTAGATTAAAGTCGTCGACATAGAAACAAGTTGGTATGCCAAGGTCACAGGGGCCATAATTAACTATGTTAAGTCTATTGGCTTACGTATCGGTGCCTGGAGGGGTACGCCCCTTCAGGGACCCTTTGGTTGGACTGATGGGCCATGCAGGCTACTCAGCATCTGGTTTGGCCCCGACCTCCAGCTAGAGAAAAATTGGTCGGAGGTATTGGAAGCGGTCAAGGTCACATCTCATTTGTGGGCCTTGAGAAACCTGTCATTGAAGGGTCGGGCAGAGGTATGCAATTCTCATATCTATCCCCTGATCCTATACCGTCTATCAGTACTCCCACTCCCGGAAGCCTCACTAGTTGATCTGGTGCGTGCTCTTTTCGCGTTCTTATGGCACGTAAAGCAAGCCATGGTTACCCAGGAGGTCTGTTACCTGCATCCGTCTGAAGGCGGTCTGGGTATGCCTAGTGTGGAACTACATAGACACACTCTTAGGCTGATATACCTGGATCGAATGTGTACACCTAGTGATGGAAACGGTGTCTTCTGGATGGAAGACACTAAGAAAGCCTTTCAGGCTTTGGAGAGTGTGCATTCGGCTGAGGGGGAGGCAAATAAGTTGCCCCAAAACGAGTGCCCTTTCTATCGCGAGTGTTGGCAGGCCTTGAGATTCCTACTACGGCTGAAAGAAAGCCTCTCTGACACCCAGCTGTTGTCTTGCAAGGCGCTATATCGGGCCTTAGTGAGGGGATCCGTTCGAGATGAAAAGATTGAGAAGTTCGGTTTTATGAAGGAGGAGTGCAGCTTAATATGGCCTTGAGCGCCTGGGTCGAGCTGCTTCGATAATTATGAGGCATCACTTACCTGGCTAGTAATTCGAAATGCCCTCTGGATTGGCAAAAGACTCTACACAGCAGATTTTACGGAGACACCTAATTGTGTCCGATGCGGAGATTGGGAGGAAGACCTTGATCATGCTTTCTTCCACTGCGGCATCGTTTGACTGTTGTGTGAGTTAGTTGAAGGCTTTACGGTTGGCATGCTGAGCGGGCAGTTTTTTCTGCTGGATTCGGTTTCCCCGTGCTGCAATTGGGCACCGACCATGAAGAGAGAAGAACGCTACATTTTTCTGTGATTTGGACGACACGACAGAAGGATGTTTAAGGAGATGAGACCTTCACCGCTCCCCAGCTTGTTCTCATTTTCAAATATCGACTTAAAATGCCAATTAAGCTGGAGAAGGTGAAACTCACTCCGGCAAATTTCAACGACAGGTGGGTGAAAGTTTCGCGACTGTGTAGATTGAATGGAGCTGATCTTGAGTTCTTTTTTTGAATTTGCTTAGGTTTCAAGAATTTTGGGTGACCTGAACAAACATAGACATGCATCGGACCACCTAGAATATGCCAGTTAGGCATTTTTGTTCGATTTTTAACTTAGCTAGAGTATGCATGCTGTCATCGTCCCAATCCCTTTTTAGTTTGCCCCTGTCCCATCGCCCCCGTTCCCCCCCCCTCTTTTGGTTCGATAATCCCCACTCCTGGCCCCATTAGATGACGGATAGATTGTTTTGTAAGTGATGTAGGCCATTTTTGTGGTGTTTATTCAATAAAGTCAGTTTTCGGGGGACCTACACCTTTTCGACTGACAAAACTTTCTACCTGCCACAATTATTAGTGAGGCGGTTCTTTTTACTAACCAACATTTTTGCATTGTAAATTTTCTGATTCGTTTTTGTAAATAAGATTTTTATACTCAACCCCCCCCCCACATCATGTATATATTTGTATTTTCGTGTTTTAATTAGGTCGCCCACAGAGTGATCCTGGTATTCTGGTGAAAGAGTCTAGTTAAGTAATCGTTATGTTAATTAAGTCAACATTGACCCCCACCCCACTTTTGGCCTTGTGCCACATTTTTATTGTATCATTTATTTCAATAAAATAAATATTTACCCCCATTAGGAGTCAAAAACATTTTACACATTTACATTTAAATCCAACTTAAATCTAAGATAAAGTAGAAAATAAATAAAAATTTAATATTTAAGAAAATGTTAAAACACTGGAACGAGCGTATTATTTTATACAAGTTAGTAAATGTATAATATGTATATTAGTTCCCGGTGTTGACTGGTCGCGGTATGAGGATTTTAGATTTAGAGGGAAAAGTAGTAACTACCTCCTTTAAAGATGGGGAGATTGTGAAGATGGCGTTCCTAGCATACAATGTATGATTTCATTATCACGATTAAATATGTCGAAAATGTCGTTCTAAAGTTGCATAAGAGAGTCGCTAATAGTGTAGGGATAATACATTTGTATGTGGCATCTGTTGTTGTAAACCTACGGTAATTTGGTGGAGAGTGGGATTTTTGAAATCAAAATATTATGTATGGAGATGATTCAACGTATCCTGTAAAAAGTAATTTGTCTAAGCAGCATTTATATAGAAATTGTTCAAGCTAAAGACACGGGCGCCCATGCTACTATAGTAACTGTCCCACTTTCTCGTAGTAAAGCTGATTACTGAGAACTGTTTTTTTTTATTCTAGTTGACGTGTTGCAAATAAATTGATACAATTATGAATAAGCAACCTTCATTTTCCTTAATAATCCAAAATAGAGTGAGATTATTGCATACTGTTGTAATAGAGTGCGGACAAGCGTATGTAAATGAATGCAATATGACGTCAACGGTAAAAAAGGACTGTAAAAAGGGGAAAGGGCACGTACGAGAAGGCGATCCCGTGAGAGACGTCACACCCGTAACAAGAAGTCATGCGTGGCGAGAGAACGAGGAAATAAATATTGTTGGTAAAGAAAGTTCTTTCTTGTTCTTTTTCTCTTTTGCGACTGAAACTATACACCGTGTTGGTTCCCGGAAAATGTTTTTTTTTTTTTGCATTAAGCGTGAGCTTAAGTTAAAAAAATATATTAGGTTAGGGTTTTGAAATGTACATTTAAAGAATGTCCTCAAGAAAAGTTGTTTTTTTTTGTTAGATAAATTTTGAACAGAAAACGAAATTTTAATACATTTTTATCAGCCACTTCATTGGCAAATTATTAAGTTATATAACGCACAGTGTAATACTAAAAATTACTAATTAGATTCATACCGTTTGTTCATACAGTGATTGGACCGAAGAGTGAGTACCTATTACTATGAATTAAGCACGCCTTTCCACATGCTGAAATCACTACGTTACACAGGTCAAATGGATGGTATAAGAATCGACAAATCCGAGCAAAACAGTTTTTCTGGAAGCATGAACTAATAATGGCAGCTGTAGGCAAATGACCGAGTCGTGTGCGAAGTGATGTTTCGGCAAGAAAGAAGGTAAAAGTTTATAAAAAGAACATGTGCGCAGACGAGATATCATGTACGAGAAGGACATGACGCGTGTCCAGAGAGTTAAGAGCAGTATTCGAAAGAGATTCGAGGGAACGATTTACAAAAGAGATTCGAGGGGGCGGTATACAAAAGAGATTTGAGGGGGCGGTATTTGGAAGGAATTTGAGAAACCTGGGATCACATCAGAGAAGATTAGAGATAGAGGTATTACGCAGGTGGCCGAGAGCGATTAGAAAGTACCTGTAAATAAATATCTGTAAATAAATGTCAGTTGTTTCTCTAGGTAAAAAGGAAGTCAAGTTATATCTTTTCTTATGTTCCTATGTATTAACAACTTAACACGTGTTTAAACGTGTGTAAGGTTACAGTAAGCCTCTAAAACGTATACAGAACAGAATTCTATATGAAGTTCTTGTTTATGGATCTATATCGTTTAGGGAAAAGGGAAACATAAGTCTAAATGTTTGGATATTGACCAGTATTAGCGTAATACACCAGAAAATTGCTAGCACTAATAATAATCTCGATTTTAATAAAATAGAGACGATTTTCCCGTTTACAAAACGACTGTATAAAATTACACAAACGCAGGTTGCTACACATAAAACCAAAATGGTGGTGCTAACTGCTGCATGTTTTCAGCAAATTATCGGTCGATTTGCTTCACATTCATACATTCCCACATTTCATCGGCGGCAAATCATTCTCCCAAAACAAGTCATACTTACAGGTGGTAGGAAGATAACTTACTCAATCATTATTATGTCTTATCATTCTCTAAGTGACACCGTTATAAAACTGTGGAGAAAGAAGTGGCTTACCGTTAAAGCGGCTGCGCGTTTGTGCCTGAAGAGCACAAACTGAGAATCAAGATGGCGCCCGCATGCTTTTATGTGGAAAAAAGTCTTGGGGAATCTCAGGGAATCTCAGAGAATCTCGTACCCTGGTTCCATAAATAACGAGGAAAGGAAAGCAGGAGGACGGACGATTTTTAGTCACTAAAGCGAATGAACGTGTGCAAAAGAAGAGATAGAAGAAAAGAGTGTGGTGAACAAAACAAACAACGACTCGGTTGAAAGTAGAGTTGTAACGAACACAAGCTATTTCGGCATGACGTCAGGATTTGACCCCAAGCTAATTCCCGTTTTGATGGCAGTAGCACTGATCACTCAGTGCAGGAATGGGTGGAAAAAGCAGAATTACTATGTCAGCTCAGTGGGGTTAAGCGTATGGAATGTGTGGTCTCAATGCGCCTCATTGGGGGAGCATATGCAGTATACCAGCAGTTGGCTGATGAGAAGAAAACAGACTTTGCCTATATCAAACGTGCCCTTTTTACAGCATTTGCGTTAGATCCAGTTACTGCATGGAAGGAATTCATCGCCCGAAAATTACATCCCGGGGAAACAGTGGATGTGTATCTGGCTGAACTAAAAAAGCTATCGGTCCTTTTTGGAGGGATGTCAGACAAAGGCTTGGTGTGCGCCTTTGTTGTAGGATTACCTAAGAGTGTGGAAGATCTGCTCCGTGCCTCATCCCAAGTGGACGAGATGGACATATCGGAAGTATTGGCGCGGGAACGAGCAATACTAAAGAAAAGCCCTAACACTATAGACCAAGCGGCAGCTGTACAACCATCACAGGTTGGATTGCAGGCAGGACCTGGGCGCAGCTACAACCTGCTATAAGTGTGGAGGACCCAACCATTTGGCCCGTGATTGTCTTTCGTTACGTCAACCAACTCGGAAACTAGACAGGCCGCGGTGCTACAAGTGCAACAAACGCGGACACCTGGCCCGCACCTGTCCAGGAAACGGGCAAGGGGAAGAAGCTACAGCGCCAGTTTTCTCCCCAGATCATCATTAAGCAGGGCGTTACCCACTGTAAGCAAACACATTAATGGAAGCGAGCACCTCGCGCTTGTGGACACTGGGTGCACCCAGACTCTTGTTAGCAAGATATGCTGTGCGACTTGGAAAGCAGAGAGAATTCCTGTACTAACTGTAGGCGGAGATTCACTAGCCTCTTGTGGGGTGAGCATTATCCGCGCAAGCATCAACGATGGGCCTGCAGTAGCCATGCGAGCCCTGGTTGTGGAGGGAGAGCTTCTCGGGTACGACCTACTCCTGGGTATGGACTTGATTACACAACTGGTTGGAATTACTGTGGACAGAACCGGAAAGGTACAGTTCTCCCGATGTGAGGAACATGTTTGTGCTACCATAATTCTTGACGAGCCTGACTTTCATGCAGAGTATGATAGAAACACGAATGCATGGACGGCGTCTTGGAAGTGGTCAAATGATTAGCCACCAATGTCCTTGTAGAACCGGTTATCGGAATATCCGCTACCCATGTGGCTCAGGGAACAGTATGAAGAAGAACTGCAAACGTGGATCGACAATGGCGGGCTTCTTCCATACCCAGAGGATGAGCTTGGCCCCCACGCGAGGGCTGATTCCCTTGATGGCCGTCGTACAAGAGACCACACAAAAGGTCCGCCCCATCCTAGACTACCGTGAGCTCAATGAGCATGTCGACCCATATACGGCAAGGGCTGATGTGTGTGCACTCAAATTAAGGGAGTGGCGACAGCAGGGATCAAATGTGGCAACTCTGGACCTACGCAGGGCCTATCTGCAAATATGCGTTGAGAAGAAATTGTGGCCATTTCAGACTGTGGAAATTGGAGGAACCCGATATTGTCTAACCAGGCTAGGGTTCGGTCTAAATGTGGCACTAGGCATTATGACAGCAATCATGCATGCTATCCGGCAGCAAGATGAGGCAGTGCATGATGCAACATCCTCATACATCGATGATATATTCGTCAATAAGAGCCTCATGTCAGCGCAATCAGTTAGAATGCACTTTGAAAGCTTTGGACTGACATGTAAGGAACCAGAGCGTCTGTGCGATGGAGAAAAAGTTCTCCACCTGCATGTGCGCAATAGCAAGGAGGGACATTGCTGGAGAAGAGGAAGTCACGTCCCCAAGGTCCCATCAAACATCACTCAACGAACAGTGTTTTCGCTTTGTGGAAAGATGGTAGGCCATTTCCCTGTGTGCGGTTGGCTCGTGGTGGCCATAAAAATATGTGCAGCAGCCGTGTCGTCGGGATGGGATGATGCAGTACACGATGTCACCCTAAGGAGCATGCTGACAGAGACTGTGTCAAGGGTGACCAGTGATGACCCCGTTCAAGGAAAGTGGTGCGTCAGCGGGAATGAGTTCACGGTCTGGGTGGATGCTAGTTCACTGGCCCTTGGAGTTGCCCTTGCAGTTAATGATTCCATTATTGAAGATGCCTGTTGGCTTCGGCCAGAGAATGATTCGAGGCACATAAACCTGGCCGAACTTGATGCCACATTGAAGGGCGTTAACTTGGCGCTTCAATGGCAAGCCAAGGTTCTACATATCATGACTGACTCGGCATGCACTCATCGGTGGATAACTGATGCATTAAGTGGAAGAGCATGGTTGACGATACGAGCATCGAGTGAGATGTTAATTCGAAGACGGCTTGCCACCTTGGTCGACACCATCACAGAGTATGACCTGACTGTGGACGTAGTGTTGATCAGGTCTGCGCTCAACAGAGCAGGTGCTCTGACAAGAGTCCCTCAATGATGGCTTCTGGCTGGTGCTCGGAGAGATTCTGATAATCTGCAAAACACATGTGCAGCAGTTGTGTGTAATGTGGATGCAGTGCGCATCATGGACATTCATCGACAGTGTGGACATCCTGGCATCAAGCGGACACTGTACTTTGTCAAGATGATTGATCCAGGAGTAGAAAAAAAAGATATCCGGAGAGTGATGGAAAGTTGCGAGGCCTGCCAATCCATCGACCCAGCTCCAGCACGATGGAAGAAAGGGGAGTTGGGAATGAGTGGTAAGTGGTAGAGAGTGGGTATGGACATCACACATTACGGTGGCAACCACTTCCTTACCCTCATCGATTGTGGGCCTACACGTTTCGCAGTCTGGAGACTCCTCGGGCACCAGGACTCTTGCAACATTATTCGCCAGCTGTCATCCATGTTCTGTGAAAGAGGTGCGCCCAATGAAGTGCTGACGGACAAAGACCCAGCCTTTTGCAGCCATCAGATGAGACAGTTCTTACAAGAATGGGGTGTGCGGCTGCAGCTTAGACGCGCTTATGTGCCTTCTGGCAATTGTATAGCTGAGAGAAGCCATCGCAGCATCAAAACAATTGCAGCCAGGAAGCAGTGCAACATCGCAGAAGCTGTGTACTGGTATAATCTCATGCCGAAGGATGGCGTCTCTCCAGGAACGGCGCCTGGAAACGCAATCTATCAGTACCGTGTCCGAGAAAAAGGAATCCACCCTGTGGCCACTGAGATAGAACGGAATCGATATGCCAAAGGGGATGCTGTCTGGGTGAAGCCGCCAGGAAACCGATGTACTGACAAGTATAAACGGGGCACAGTGACCGATGTGGTGAGTCAGCAGTGTGTCCAGGTTGACGGCGTACCCCGTCACATTAGGGACCTACGGCCGGCGACACATGTACCACCTCCAGTGGACGATGAGAATGACTCTGACTCTGAGACGAGTGGGCCATCGCTTTGGTTTGCACCATCCTTATCAAGCAGTGACTCTGATATCAGTAGCCTCCACGGAGATGAAGCAATCCCCAACCATCAGGTGGTGGATGAGAGCGCATGCGAAGATGAGAGCAGTACGGTCCCCCTTCGGAGAAGCACCCGACGGCGGCGATCGCCACCCCCCTGCCGTCTCCGTGATCATGAGATCAGGGGGGGGGAGAAAGAAGTGGCTTACCGTTAAAGCGGCTGTGCGTTTGTGCCTGCAGAGCACAAACTAAGAATCAAGATGGCGCCCGCTTGCTTTTATGTGGAAAAAAGTCTCGGGGAATCTCGGAGAATCTCGTACCCTGGTTCCATAAATAACGAGGAAAGGAAAGCGGAAGGACGGACGATTTTTAGTCACTAAAGCGAACGAACGTGTGTAAAAGGAGAGGTAGAAGAAAAGAGTGTGGTGAACGAAACAGACAACGACAGAAAGTAGAGTTGTAACGAACACAAAAACATTCCAGTTTGATTTTTATGTCCATCGTTATTTCATTTTATCATTTCGTTTGGTTAATATTTACATAATATTTATTAGGTAAATAATCACCGCTCCCTCGTCACCATTTTGGTTTTATTTGTGGCGCCAATGTTTGTGTAATCTTATACTGTTTTTTTTTTGTTTGTTTGTTTTTTGTTTTTTTTTTTTATTTTTGTAAAGGGCGAATAGTCTCTATTTTATTAATGTAGAGATTATTGCCAGTGCTAATAATTTTCTGGGGCATTCGTTGTTTTTTCCTCCATTAGTTTGATTAGCTGCTCAGATCCATTCCTTGGTTTAACATATTCCAAGCATATTCAAAAATACAAACTGTACATGGCGTTCATCCTTATTTGTTTCGACAAAAACATAGAAAACTTTATCATACATACAATAATACACACAAGACAGATGTTTAAACTGCTTACCGCAAACAATACACACAGTTCTATTAGCTTCTTCAATATAATACAACACTTTGAACATTGATCCGATTAAATCATTCTATAACGTCGATGACTAAACAATAACGTGTACATCTCTCACTGGCCTAGGGCCAGTTTGAACTATGGTTCGATGATCATATACTTTAGCAATTGATATCTCAATTTCACTTAAATTTTGGTTATGTGGTTCTTTAATTATCTCCCCTTTTAAAATTGTTTTGGGGGAGCTATTTGAAAGCGTCTTTGTAAAAATACCAGCGTAAGACTTTCACTTTTGGTTTTTCTCTCTAAATCATTTATATTAAATAACACATGATTTTATCCTAAACTTTATTATTCAAAGCTTAACAAAAAAAAAATAAATAAATAAATAAATAAAAATAACATTGTGATATTTTTCGTAGAATGAAAGTTATAAACATGTTCCCTATTATTCATTTCAGTGGGAGGAGTCTTCACGTTAATTATAATCCACATTTTATTAATGTGGTCGACAGAGACTTCCAGTTCTAACTATAGGATCGTTGACGTCATCATTTTTGTTTTGAAATTTTTGGTCGAGTTGAACAACCCCCCCCCCTGTAATTTTTTTTACCGATAGTTTCATTAAATTATTTTGCTGGATTTTCATTGATTACACACTAATCTAATAGATTATGAAAAAAAAAAAATTATCATTATTTCGACATTTGGAAGGGGTGCTCACTTTTTAGTTACAACGTTCTCGTAAACCGGTCACCCATTTTGTAACCATCGATATTTTTTTTTCTCATAATCTGATAGATTAGTATGTAAACAATATAAATCCAGCGAAAGATTTAATTAAAACTATCGGTGAAAAAAATTACAGGGGGGGGGGGTTGTTCAACTCGCGATGTTTGTTTTTTATGAAATTGCTCCAGATTAGCCACCTAAAAATACTAAAAAGAAAAAGTCAGTGCCAATGTAGAATTTAACAATAAAATGGTCACTGCTGAATTGTTCCGTGCCGGGCATCAGACGTCTGGCATTAGTGGGGCAGGTTACTTCAACATTCCATATGAATCTGTGGGAGTTTAACACTTTCAGCCTAACTCGATTATCGCCCTTTAACTCAGAAGAGCGACCTAGCTACGTCACTTCCTGTTTCTCATATTTCACCCTCTTTTCCGCTGAACGCTCGACCAGTCAAGATGTGACAAACACCGCTCCGGTGGAGCTATGAGCTACCACCGCATTCCTGACTAGCCAGTCAACCGCAAGTAACGTTACTCATCTCTCACTTAACTCTTATTCTTTTCATCACTCTTTCCTGTATATATTTATGCAATAAATTGCATTTGTTTCGTTGATATATAACGGTAGATTTTCGTCTTCATTATGCGACCTTTTGTCTTTTCAATTCCTCTACCATTAAATACATCCATTCACCATTATACACATGGGGATGGGATCGTCTAACACTCGGTAGACCGTCCTACCCCCAACAAATCTTTCACTTAGTGATAAAACCCCTAAAACGGATACAAATAACATTCAAAGCATACATTTTAAGAAAAGAGCGTTAGCCATCAGAAAATTCAAGATGGCTGCAAGTTTTCAAGATTGCTGCAAAAGCAAATCTGACAAATTTCAATTTTGGTGCTTGTATCATCAAGTGAAAGATTATTTCAGCAACCTGCCCCACTACATTATCAGAGACATTACATACATTACACTGGCTATGCTCTGAAAACTGTTTATATTATAGCGAATTTAAAGAAAAGTAAAAACATCCAAAGGAAGGCTCACATTCCGAGAAATATAAAATCCACACCAGAAGGTTTTTGGTGGCTTCAAACGGTTCATTGCAGGAAATTTATCACAGTCAATGGCTGGACTGGTGAAAAAGCGGAATGTAACTAAAACGACTATTTCTAATGCAGTATGGAAGGATATACTTAGTAACATTCTCACATCGACCATTCGTAAAGAGAGACACCCCTTGATATTCAACACCTGAAGCACCATAATGATATCGTACGCTTTTTTTGTGAGCGAGAAAAGTTCATGGTAGATGGCGCCAACCGAAGAAACTCGATAGTTATCGCCAACAAGAATTCAGTCATGCAGAGTAAATACCCTGCCTCTGTTATGGTGTTTGGAGCTCTTGTCAGCGATAGAAACGGTCATGCCGCCTCACTTCATTGAAGTTTACCTAAAGATCAATACGGCAAAATATCCGAAGATTCTAGAGGAAGTTTCCTTAATTGGATTAAAAAGAACTATGAACCCCAAAAACTGATGTTCATTCAGGACTCTGTACCTGTTCATGGGTCAAAAACAGTGCAGACCTTCTTGAAGAGAAAGTTGCCGCTTTTTGTATCCTCAAATATCTGGCCCTCTACTGTGGGGAAAATAGCTCACCGTACAAACGTCCTCGTGTCTGTCTGTCCTGTGAGTCGCACGAGTTGAGAAAGAAAGAAAGAGTCCATCATGGCGGCCGTGACGTTTTGTAATGAACTAAGTCTCGCGGGATCACGTGTGCGTGCCTCATAAAAACAGGCCACTTGTGAGTGGGAGAGGAGGGAGATATCATTTGACGTTTGAAAAGCGGCAAAGTCAGTTGGAAGAATTTGTGTGAGCAGTGATTTTTGCCTGTTGATTGACTGCATCTACCTCGCCAGATTTGAACCCCCTGCGACTATTGGTTATATGGCGATGTTGGGAAAGTATCTAACGCTCGTCCCGATAATAGTACGGCCTCCCTGAAAACCTCCAGAAGGCGAGCATTGCGTACTATCAAGAAAGAATCAGCTGTCAACGCCTGTTGTGCTTTTAGGGCTCGCATTCAGTAAGTTGTGAACGCAGAAGGGGAACGCATAGAATAAAAGGTTTATGTTTGTATGTATTTAATAAAACATACACCAATCCTTTACTTCCCTTCTTCATCAAAGTTTAAAGTTTTAAATTTCAAACTGTCAATTTATCGTTTACACCCTGTATACTTTGTTCCTATTTATTTTAATCAAGTATAGTATATTTTGTTTAGATTTTGTAATATTATTTTTCGGAGGGGGTGATCACATACAAAAATATTTCTCTGCATGTATTTTACGAAAACTGCATTTTGATTCTGAGCTAATCGAGTATGGAAAAGTTCGTGAAAATCTGACATTTAGTTTATTTTTTACTAGATCTATTAAACATATGTGTGCCTGCACCTTTAAAATGGACACAGCATAGAAACGTTGTTTTAAGGCGTCGATAATGTAAACACGACATTTATCTCGCATTTTCATCATTTTTATTAAATTATTACCAGCTTATTTTATACTATTCATTTTGAACGGTACAAAAGATATTATGATATTAAATTATATTAAAGTAAATACGGCATAATTTACGTTGACACTTCGGTTTCTCTAAGATCACCGAAGTTAAGCAACATTGTGCATGATCAGTACCAAAATCGATGATCATTTGGGAATTCCGAATGCTGTATGGGCTCACAGCTTATCTCGTCTGGCACTTCTCCTTGTCACTGGACTCAAGCAGTACCGATTCAGAAGAGGAGTGGTTAGGGCTTGCGCAACCCTTGCCTTACGCAGTTACGCTTATAGGGAGTATCTATTGTCCTTTTTAGACTGAACGGAGGCATTGGTCAATATCAAAGTTACATCGTGTTACATATACGATGATACATTTATGTTGCGCTTTGGAGGTACCTTATGACCAACCTACTAATCTCACGAAGAGGGTCACTGAATAAAAAAATATATAATAATTACCTCTGTCTAGAAAGAATTCTCAATCAAGAAAAGAGTAGAGACAACGAAATACAAATAGTTTCAGCATTTAAAATATTTTATATAATTTACAACAAATGTATAACTATCTTACCCTAGGAAGAGTTCTCAATAAAGAAAAAGAGCCGAGATATGAAAAACGAATATGTTCAACGTTTTAAAATACTTATTTCGTAAGCTTTACTTCTCCTTTTTGAAACTAGGGGTTCGGGTCTTATTGTTCATTTAACGGAAATTTAGGGGTTGACATATATATTTTTTTTAATTTCAGAATGACGTGGATTCTTAACTCTTAATTTAACAACCATTTCAGAAAATAAATACGATTTCAATAATTGACGGAACGAAATAGGAATTAGAGGGGTTTTTTTTATCATATTTCCTAAGTCTAGAAAAACCTCGGAACAAATAACGTCAGTATATTCTAATACTTTTTCATAAACATTTAATCATTCTTTTGTAGTTATGGTGATGGAGGAATGCTCGGTTTTATACTGGAAATTTGGTACTGGCATATCATCAATCCATTTCTAATTGGTTTTAATAAATATGAGAGAATTATTTGATTTTTAAAAGTTACTTCATAATTCTTAATTTACCTGCCGATTTGTAAAACAAACTAATTACAATTTCACGAATTTACGAAATTCAAAGGATATACATTGTTTGCTAATGCACATAAATTAAATGTGTTCCAGTTTACGTGCAAACACAAAACAAGGTTTCAGATGAATATACCATTGTATGAGGGGGCACATATGCATGTAAAAATACAAGACAATTTTTACACAATAAAGTAAGAAAAACAAATTAATTCACAAGGAATATTTAATAATACTTTTAGTTAGCATTCATTTATATCTCCTTAGGTAACGCCGAGAAACGGGTCCTGCTAGTTTAATCTAAAAATTGTCCTTTTAGATTTTCGGAATTTGTCATCTATAGCAATAAATCTGATTTTTTTTTTTTTTTACTCTAATAAGCGCATTTTCTTACACAATATTTTTAAAACTAAATAATGCAATTACTCTAAATTCTTTCATATAATAATTATTCCGGGTTGGAACCTTATTAACATGAAATCATATTTCTTTAATCACCTTCCCCGCTTCAACTGCTTATATTTTTAATAAAAAATAATTTTATATTTCTCCATCCATGGCAGCTGTATCATAAACAATTGCATAGACTTATAATGTATATAAAATGATTTTTGTTTAACTTATTTGAATGCACAGTAGTAGGTAGGAAAATTATCATTAGTGCATTGTCTTATATTGTCGTCTACTTGTAATTGCATCAGTTGCTTTTTATTCCCAATAATAATAAGTACAGAATTAAATCAAAACAAAAAGATAAAAGTTTCAAAATAAAATGTTTTATCCTGGCATAGCGATTGCATTTTATGTTTACATGTTCATAAATCAAAAGGAATAAAACTGTAATTTATATGTAATAAACTTAAAATATTGTCAGTCAAGGTCCAGTAGCAACAGCTTGTAAATTATAAACCAAACAAGTCTTGTTTACGGTTCATCCCACCTCGCCTCCTTCTATATTGCTACATCCTTGTTTGGGGAGGATGCGGAGTATGAATAAATAAATATTTATAAACAAATAAATAATCTATATATTAATAGGATAGAGCGTGTGTTATTTATATTGTCTGTCATGCTTACATCCAAGTCACTGCCGTTTAATTGTTATGGACTTCCATTTCTTGTAATAGATAATTTTATCAAGAATTCTTCATAAGATTTGATTTCGGTTTCGATTGTAGCTGATGGTATATAAGTAATCTATTTTTAATAAATAATTTTACCAAGAATTCTTCACAAGTTTTGGTATCGGTTTCGATTCAAGCTGATGCACACAAGTCAGATGGATATATATATATATATATATATATATATATATATATATATATATATATATATATATATGAAATCGCAACTTTATAATATATAAAAATCGATAGAATATTAACTCTATATATAAATATAGAATTATATATTATAGACGAAATCTGCAAGAATTAAAATATCATATTTAAGCGTCTTTTACGACCGAGCGGCTATGCGGGGCGTCCCTGCTAGCTTAGATAAATACTTTTGCAGTTTTAACAAAAGAGCTACAATAATATCAAAGCGTCTCCATTTACGCTGAACATCTACAGAATTCCAACATCAATATATTACATATGAATGAGTAACCTGCGGAATTTCCGCAGGTCCCGCTAGCAGCAGCAGCAGCAGCAGCAGCAACAACAAGAACAAAAGAACAACAACAACAACTGTAACGTGCATCCAGGAGATAAGCGCCCGCGTGTTTGCGTGTTGTGTGGGTACGTGGGAGAGACGGATGAGGGGGAAAAGACTTACCTCGAGACCAGCTCAGCGTTACCGACCAAAAATAGAAAAGAAAGACCAAGATGGCGACTGCCGTCTTTTGTAAAGTATGATGTCTCGCAAAGTCACACGAATTCTCGGAATATGCAAATTTAGCCGGCCTAGAACGACGATAAAAGCGGGTGAGGGGAAAGACGTGCGGCAGTGACGATTGAGTTGGCTGGGGAATCGTGTGGCTGTTGCTTCTTGTGCCGTGTTGAGGATATCTTACCGTGTTAAAGAGAGAGATGGGCGCCATCTTGAATTTTTCCTTACACTTTTTCCTTACAAGCTATTTCGGCCACAACGTCTCATCAACTCGCACCTGTAAATAGGCTTTTCGCAAATCCAATATTGAGACATTAGTGCCTTTCTGACGCCATTCCCTCAACTTACTGGCGCATACGTCAGCATCGGCAGTGTAGGCTTCAATATGCTTGTTAAGCTCCCTATAGTCCAGCACGGGCCGTACTTTCGACTTGTTATGCTGGACTACTGCCATCAAGGGTATTAGACCCTTCGGAGGCCCAAGCTTGTCCTCAGGGTAGGGGATTAACCAGCCATCTTGGATCCACGCCTTTAGTTCCCTTTCGTATTCTGCTCGGGCCTCACTGGGTATAGGGTACTCTGCAACCCCATTCTTGAGTTTAGCAACAATAATAATAATAATAATAATAATAATAATAATAATAATAATAATAATGTAAACGAGTGCACTTCGAGCACGCAGACAGATAGTACGGGAACAAATTGGAGACAGTACTAGAAAACGAAAACCACAAAAATCCTATGAGACATTGAGGAAAAACGTATTCCCAGGTATCCTTGCTATTCGCAAAAAAAAAAAAAAATCTGATTAGCCAAATGAAAATGTATTATCACCTGTGAATGAACTATTCTACACTTTCCAAGTAACAATTTCCAGGGTTAACTTTGACGCCCTGCAGTCAAAACTCATTCCTCCAAATCTGTCACTTCTATCAAACATTTCTACTCCAGATCCGACACTCTGCTGTAAACACTCACTATACTACTCCAAAACTGGTAAATTTGTTTTCAACATTTGCTGTTCCAACATCCAAATCCAAACTGCCCGAGTCTCTTGAAAATCAGCCTTTTTATTTAAAAACCGGCAGCATTTCAATTGCATATCAGGTGAATAGATAGCTACCATTTTTTTCTCCTTTTCTTTGTACCTGCCAACGAACATTACAGGCTGCACAAAATAGGTTTGTACGAATTTTCCCTTAAATCATTTAATGACAAATTTTCTGTTTGTTGTTATGAAACGGTCAATAGAAACGTACCTAATCTAACGTGCCTTCTTTCTGATTAGGAAAAATCCCATAATGACTAATAACGGCGACAAGAATTATTCCTTAATGTCATCGATCTCACAATATTAATAATTGGCCTATTCAAAATTTATGATAATTAATGGCAACTCTTCTATTTGGTGTTGTTACCGAATAATGGTATGCACGAAGGATTTAAAAATAGAGACTTGCGATCAACACCGGATTAGCACCTTCAATACATGCTATCATATAACACTCAAGATGAGAACAGTAATCCGAAGAATCCAAATAATAGGAATAATCAATCCTCATCTAAAAAAATCAGAAGGTAATTAGCAATTACTACTTGATTTTGTCGGTATTTTTTTATGCCTTTTTTAGTTAGACGAGTCGAAAGTTTGCTGGAATATATTTTCCTCGCCACATATACATATACGTGTGTTTATGTTGTGCGATTCTAAGAATACAATTTTTACATGGCAACAATACGATAACTCTCTTCTGTCCCTCCACAACCACCACCACCATCAGCATGATCACTATCGGTTTAACATCCGTTTTACATGCTGGAATTCGTTGAACGGCTCTTTGAAATTGACTTCCAAACTAACCTGCCGCCAACGCATAATTGTGTACACCTGCAGGGATGAGTTTGTTTGGAAAGCTAATCAGACCAGGTGATTAGAAATTGATGAAAGTTAACAAACCGATATGGTGTCGCTCTCACCGGAATCAAGATCAATAAGCTTGTTAACTCGGAATCATCGGTTGTTTAAACGGGAATAATGTTTAACCCTTGAGGCAGCGGATCGATTTTCTTTCATCTCGTTGTTGGACAGTTTTGTTATATTGATCCTGTAGAATCAAATATAAAACACTTATTTGATTACGTAATACGGACAAATTATCGTTGGATGAGGAAATGCTGTACAAATAAGCACGCATATATATATATATATATATATATATATATATATATATATATATATATATATATATATATATATAAAATTTATTTATACAAATATTGATGGCTACATATGTGCATACATGTTTCTGTAATCAACTGCGTTGGGGGATTACGTCTTCATGCCAAGAATTATCGTCGAGAACTCTCGTCGGGTTTTCGACGATAATTCTTGGCCTGAAGACGTAATCCCCCAACGCGGGTGATTACAGAAACATGTATGCACATATGTAGCCATTAATGTTTGTATTAATAAATTTAATATACCTGCTCTGTTCACTCATTGAGCACTCTTCGGTAGACACATATTGTTTCATTCGATGTACTTCTAGGAAACTAAACTCTACTGGCTAAATATATATATATATATACATATATATATATATATATAAACACACATATATATATCATATACACATATATATATAGATTTACATACATATATACACATATACATGCATATATATGTGTGTGTGTATTTATAAGTAGGTAGATATATATTTAATTATATATGTATATATATATATATGTGTGAGTATAGTATATACTTATATATGCATATATATATATATATATATATATGTATATATGTATTATATAGATGGATTGTGTGTGTGTGTGTGTGTGTATGTGTGTGTGTGTGTGTGTGTGTGTGTGTGTGTGATATGTATATATGCCTAACCAAACAGAGTTTACACCTTCAGAACCTTATTCACGACCAATACCACCATCTTTATCCGCTCGAATGAAAACTGTCAAATTTTACTCATGGTTCGCCATCGCCTAAACCAACACCTTGGGATTTCGATTCACATTATATCCTAATACGATAAACCAGAGGAAGCGTAATGACATTGTTCAGGCACTCAGCATCACACATCACCGATAAACCGATGCCAGAAATATCCACGTAGCCGTTGTCCAGATTAATCCCCCACAATAAAGCCAGAAAGCTTTCCTGCTTCCTAAGAGACTATTGTGCTTGCAATAATGATGGGATGGGGAGATAGAATGAAGACACTGTCATAAAAGGCTGTAATATTTAAAATGTAAATATTGCTTGATTCAAGAGAGAATTTCTTTATATTAGGCTGAGAAGAAAGTTCTTGTGGAAATATTAATTTTGATTTCAAATGTATTTTCAAATAAGTTTTCGTTATAATACCTTTACTTTATATATCATTTTAAAGAGCGTTTCTCTCCATATCTAATCGTTTAAATTACAATCGTTTTGAAGCAAGTATGTCCTCTTTTCACAATGTTGAATACAAGATGGAAAAAACGCAATTTCATATAATTTTTTTTTATTTCAATTCAAGCAAGGCTGAAAAGCTGCTGAAACAGCTCACGATATCAACGAAGTTTTGGCTCAGGTTTGCATTGGCCATAATTATCCCCTATTAAAAAACATTGTAAATATCTATTAAAATATTATTTTTAAATATATGTGGGGGAGCTATTTAAAGCTGGGATAGAGATGAGGGCTTAACCAGCTTTTCTTGAACAGTCCTAATTTTCTGTTGACAAAGTGCCATTTTTCCTATTTATTTAATCTTGATATTTTTACTGAGTACCACTATTTCTAAATGGTCACCCATCTGGTACTGACTAGTCTTAACGTTACTTAACTTCGATGATCTAATGAGAACCGATGTATCAATGCGATTATACTAAATAAATGAGAAATAATAAATGCAGCGATTTATTTCTTTTTAGGGGGGGTATTGCATCTAATTATCAAGATCAAGGCTTCTTAACACATGGCTTCCTTTTTTAGGGAAATGGGCGGAATATCTGAGATATACTTGAATATCTTACTTCAAAGAAATAACTTTACAGTTGAAAACATTTAAACTCTATACTTCTCACATTTTTGGAAACCTCTAGCTAATCAAAACATTTTAATAAGTGTTAACGGGTAAGCGATACAGAAAACCTGTTGACAGGAAGTTTGTTTAACATGATAACTGCCTGGGCTGGAAAAGTCTATTAACTGAACAGTTTTATGGCATTAGTTTTATTTAAATGAATTGCATAACAAACGTCTGATTCAAAAAGTAATAAAGTCCTAAGAAATGAATCATTGTTTGAAAATGGAATTAGATTTCTAAAAGACTAGCGAGGATACCCGGCGTTGCTCGAGTATGTATAGGTAGTGTAGTAAGAAATTAAAGGGTGGATAAAGAAGTGGTAGTAGCGGGGGGGGGGATAAAAACCGGTAGCCAGTTTGGGTGGAGAGAGGTGTTAAAAACGTGGTAGTAGACAAGCAAGCGCTAACCCGTAATGCGAAGGACGAAAAAAAAAAAACGTAACAAACGTATGCGTTCATGGCGCAAGCGATAGTCGAGAGTGCTGAAATTAAGAGTAGTCAATTTAACGAAGACGATGCCTTGCAAAAATGTCGACGAAAATAGCGATTCCTCCTTGTAAGAAACGGGAAAGTTGAGGATGAAGAAATGAATGTTTTTAGACATTTTCTCGATATTTGTCGTCCGAAGGATCGAGCTTCCAAACGATACCGATCTCGTGAGGATCCGTCGCGTGTGTCGAAAGGTTTTTGCAGACAAACAAACACATTAACAGTTTTCCCTTTATATATAGAGATTAACAAACGTCAAAGAATCTACCAGGTTGTACAGCAGTGTGATAAACGTATGGCAGGGAAACCTGGCTAGGGAGGATTGAGGATATGCGTTGCATGGTGATAAATGGTATGATTATTATATGCTGTGTAATGTGAGTCATAAAGAAGGCCTTGTCCCGAGGACCTCAAAGGAAGATTAAATAAGGGCAATATAAGGAGACAAGGAAACTGTTGGTATGGTCACGCTGTAAAGATGGGTGAAAAAGTTGAAGTTCTTTTTTTATTCTTTGCCTGCTTTGCGACTGAGGCTACAACGTGTCGGTTCATGGACAAGGTTGCATATATAATTGCCATGTCGCAAATAGGAACATATCCACAAATTACGGAAAATGATACGGTAAAAAAAAATATTATTAATAAAAACAGTTTTCGATAAAATTTATATTGGGGAATAAATTTTATCCGACATTTTGAATTACGTTCATCACGTGACGTAAACAACAGAACTTAATTATCTTCGCTCTAAATTTACTTCATTTTTACTTAGCATAATATGGTGATTTCCTTTCCGTTCATAATTTCTTTTTTCATTAATAATTATTTTTCTACCTTAACGTTTTACATCATTTTTGAATATGTTACTCTTTGCGCCATGACAATTGCGTATGTACCATTTGTTTTACTTTAAATTCAATATTTTGATTCGTTCCTTCAATAAAAAAGCACATATTTATTTTATACAATTTAATATTTTGAAATACCGTATATATAGTAATTTGCTAACACTATCACAAAACCATTTCTCTTAGTGATAGGACGATTCACATATTTTTACGGATTCCGTACTAAATTCCCGATTGCGGTTCCGATAAATCCGATAGACACTCCCTCACTAATAAATGTGAAAAGATGGGGTGATACTTAGGAGAATGGCCTAATAATAATCTATATATTAATACCGTAGTAATTTTAACGTACGTACGTGTGTCAGGCTTTCCACATTATGTATTATTCGATCGGCAGATCTTATTTATTACAAAAGAAGGCTAGAAAGTGACAATAGATAATATACTACGAACGTTAAATTAGTATATAGAGACATTAGTTTAATGGTCGTTGTGTGTTATCACCGTCTATCCTTCTTTTTAATACGCCGGAGACGCAATGAAAGAAAATGCTTTTTGGCCCTATGTGAAACTAAATTATACCTTATTGATCCTGCCTAGGATTCAAATGTAGTATCTGTTCTGTCTAATAATGGTATAATGATATTGTGGGTTTTCTGTTTGTGTCAGACGTCCATGCAATAGAAATATTCCACAGACACCTATAAGGGTTTTGAATATAAACCGTAATAATCAGATAAATTCCGACACTACATTAACCAAATTGCGTATATAAATAATTTTTACAGCTTTAAAAAAAAGGGCTATAATAATATCGCAGAATCTCTAAATATTTAACTATAAAAGTGCTATTTTGTCCCGATTACTGTAAAAACACATCTTAAATGTGCATATATTTTTTAAAACGTAAAAACACACTTGTAAAGGGATGATGGACAGATTTTAGTCTTACTAGAAGTTTAAAATGAATACATATTTATTATTTTATTATGACTACAAGCAGTGGAAGATGTTTCTTAAACCAAAATCAAATTAAAAAAAAAAAGATAAACGAATCGGTTTTGGCATCGGAAAATAGGCTCAAATTTTTCCGATTCCAATACCCCAAAACGCTCCGATTTTCCGATTTCCGATTCCGAATAATCGTCCCAACACTAATTTGCATACTTAATTCTAAAACAGTTTCTAAGAAATTATTATATTGCGTTATGCACTTGTAATTGTTATTGTCCTATTTTCTGATATACTTGCCATAGTTTTTTGATATTATTATTTTAATGGAAATCGCTTCACGCATTGCATGAAAGTACTTCATGTAATAATCGAAAAATATTAATGAATAAAACAATAGTACTTCAAAGTCATAAACTAGCCGATGATAAGTGATCGATCAGTAGATTGCGACCCATGAACGAGCAATTTATCGCCTGAAGAGATCATGTATGCAAGGAAAACACGTTCAATATTCGACAGGTTGTTGCCAAATAGAAAGAAGAACTATACGAAAATAAATAGGAACCGAATAAAGAGATAAAGTTTTTTTTTTAGAAACTATGAAGCTAAAAAATGTTGTTGGGGGGGCGGTCATATTGTAACTAGAAGAATCGGATATGTTCACCGGAAGTATGTTTAAAGTTTATTGTGATTTGTTAGCAATCGAATACATAATAATACCGACGTCTAATCCTCGACCTAATGGACAGGCAGAGCGGTTTGTCGATACATTTAAATGAGCATTAAAAAGCTTACAGGTTCGATACCAAAGGAAAAAATATTAAAAATTTTCTGATTGTTTACAGAATAACGCTTAATCAAAATATAAAAAGAAAGTTATCGCCTGCAGAGATCAAAGAAGAACTATATGACAATATATACGAATTATAAATCGCATGAAAAAGGGGATAAGGTTTTTTTTTTTAAGAACTATCGGGCTGGAAAATGTTTCTTTGGGGGATGGTATTCTAACTAGAAGAATTGGGAGAGTTATCTACATAATTCAAAGAGAAAAGTTTATATGTAAGAGCCATATTAACAGTTGAGACACTGATACACAGAAACAGTCCAAAATAATAAAGGAAGTATTGTATGACTCCTTTCAAATAAAACCACCCATGAACGTTGCAATGTCGATAAAAGCAATAACGGAACAAAAAATCTACCGATTTTTCTAAATGTGAAAGCACATAGTAGTGGAAAAAGGAAGAAAACTAACGACAAGTCTTGATCCTCAAAGAAAGAAATATCAAAAGCAAAATTTGATGAAAAATTTAGATCGAGGGAAGGTGATATAGTGGAAGATCCTGACACCCCTCCCAAGAATGGATTACTCCGTCTATAATATAAAAGACGGTAACCAGCGGGGAGTAAGTAAATCTTGATTATTATGGCATTCACGATATCATTTGAGTGTAAATATCTGATTTGTTACATTGTACCTTTTTTGTACAATAAACCTGTTTTTTTTTGTTTTTTTTTTTACATGGGGGTCACCACTTATCAAGGCCCAAAGGCCACTCGAGGATAAGGGTTAATAGGTATACATTAGTCATTGTGATTTTAGAGTATTAAACATTAATGGGAATTTTATAACTTGGATTACTTAGGGGGAGGCGGTTCAGTAAGAACTTGTTCACGTTGGACTTGAAGATAATCAGATTGTAGTCAGCTGGAAAGCAGGCAAATGGAATAGAGTTCCACAGCCGAGCAGTAAAGAAGCCCTGTTCATGGAATATGTGAGCATTTGTATACGTATGTGTGAGGCAGTTATGTATCCATTTGGATGTATGTGCGTAAGCGTATGTGTATTTATGTGAGAGCGTGTGTTTGCATGTTCCTATATGTGAGTCTATTATGAGGGTAATTAAAGCGATTTAATGAAACTTTTCATAATGATCGGTTAATTAGTTTAGAAATAAATTATGTGCATATAAATATCCTAGCAGAGATGCCCGGCGTTGCCCGGAATTGAACGATGATTAATGAATGTTTCACATCACACGCCCATATTTTTTGGTGTCGTCGAAATTGGTGAGATCGCTCATTTGTCAATCAAATCGATTGATTGCCGCTTTATTAGGGGACTCATCGCGGTGCGAAGCTTTATATGCCTCCACGCAGTGACTTAGTTCACAATACATTGTCTACATTGCACTGTAGAGAACCTACTATTGATTTTATGAAATTATGTTTATGTAGTTGTGTGATTTTAAGGTTAAAATGCAAAAGTCAAGTATAATGGTTCAATCGCGCTCATAATAGAAGCATTCATTTTGAACGCGGTCTTGCCATGCCAAAGGGCTTACTGTTAATTTCATACGTCGGCCACTTCTGCTTGTGCGGTGATAATGGCTTGAATTGGAGTTTAAAGGACAAAAGTCAAGTACAATACTTTAATTGTGCTCTAAACAGAAACATTTATTTCGAACGTGCCCCTGTCATAGCAAGGAATCTACTGCTGATTTTATATGCTTGGCGTTACTCTTTGTGAGGTCATAATAGCTTGAATTTAAGTATAAAATGAAACATTAAAAAATCATAATGTAACTGTGCTTTAAGCAGAAACGTTCATATTTTGAACGCGTGTCACACAAAAGAACTGTTGATTTTATATGTCGTGCCTTTCGACTTGTGTACTAATAAAGCTTTTCAAATGCACTTGTGATGTTAGGCTGTATAAGGTGTTAACTTTGGTTAAAATCTCTTGTTCCCTCTTTCATCGGATTACTTCGATTATCGGTACTTATCAAAGACATTCCGATACAAAACCGATCTAACAAGACTCCCAGGCACATAAAGTACCTTCGTATGAAATTTCATAAAAATCGGACCAGCTGGTTTTGAGTCCGTAAGGAAGGAACGAACTCACAGACACACAAAGTTTATTTTATATATAATAGCAGAGATAAACAAATACAAGAAAATAACTTTATATATAGATGTATTGTGTATGTTTACTTTTTTTAGTTTTTGTAATTTTTCTTACTTTTATTGTCCCTTTCACTTGGAGGAAAAATTTAAGCTTCCGCCCCCCCCCCCCCCCGCCCTTCGATAATAAAGCTCAGGACAAAGGATTGAGAGGAAGGAGCTATGAACAACAACAAACAACCTAGCAACCAAATGCTAGCATTTATTTAAAATTAGACACACAATGGTGGGAGGAGAAAGCTAGACACCTCCGGTAAGAAAAAGGTTTTTATGGGTCATTTATCTATTTGTTGTGGTCATTTCTATTTGCCATCATTGACAATAGTAATCAGATTAAGAGAAGAATGGCCAAAGGGTTGGCTGGCCATGACTTTGGAGAAAATAATGGACTTATCACAAAATGATCACCCTGCCCATGACCTGTCAACTTTTATAGCCTCTTTTGAATGTGTCTAAACCTTTTATGGTCTTTTAATCCAATGGTATAGTTAATAACACATTAAGTTTACATTATAAACATACAATCATTTTGTATGGCTAAAGAGTTATTAAAAGACTGCTGCAAGAAAAATAGGTTCATTTGTTAAGGGTTCAATAAATATGATTTTGTAGGTAAAAACTCTAGGGATTTTTCTCAGCCCCCCCCCTCCCACAATCAACAGCGATTAGACCACTCCTATAATATTCTGATTCCTGTTTAGTGTGCGATTAGGGTGTTAGTTTTGTGTAGTTCTAGGTCCACCATCCCGGGCCTTGCTTTCTCTCTTTGAGAAAGGGGTTCCTTTATTGCAATCTCCTGAGGCACCCTTACCAGGGAATGCCGACGGGGCTTCCTAGGCACTTTTTGCAGGTAAGAGTGCCCTTCCCCAGAGGCGCTGACTTCTCAATTCCACTTTCCTACCCTGGTGTCACAGTTCTTGCAGTGGGAGAGAACTATATACTCTTAATGTTAAAAAAAAAAGAAAGAAAATGGGCGCTATTTTGTGATCATATTGACATGGAAAAGAAACACTTGCATGGCAGTACCAGAAATGTTTGAAAATGTCCAGAAAAACTAAAAGTCAGTAAATTAAACTCTAATTATCTGTTTCTATGATGACTACCATATCCAGGTTTAAAGAGGCATTTGAACACACGTTCAAGTGTATGTTGCTATAAATATATTTTACTTGTCTTTTTACATGGCTTGTTACACACACACTGTTATTTTTTTTTAATAAATTTGATTTTTTAAAAGGAAATCACTCAAGACAAGGCGTGACGCCAGTTGATGTAATTAGCTAAAAAAATACATCGACGTAAAAAAAAAAATAAATAAACAGCAGCCAACGATAAGCATGAGATGAATAGCTTCCAAACCAGAAAACAGCAATCCTCCCCCCTTTGTCAGGAGCTCATTCTCATGGAATATGAGGACTAAATGACAAAATAAAAGAAGCATGTGTTATGCGACTGTGGAAAGTAAAACCAACTTCCATTTTCTATTCTCCTGATTTGATGCCTGAAACTAAGTCCTTGATTGTCTGCTTCAAAGACTCTGGTATAAGTTTTTTTTTTTTTTTTTTTATTACATTTTCACCCCAAACAAGGCAAATTGCCACTTTGGTGTAAGGGGCTACTATCAGGGGCAACAACTACTGGGGTACTATGTAGGGATTTGGGCAGCAAGGTGTCGGTTCACGTTACACTTGAACTTCTGCACGTCAGTACTGTTGGGGAAGCAGGGACCTGGAATGGAATTCCAGAGTCTTGCGGTTCTGGGGAAGAAACTATTGGAGTAAAAAGATCTTTTACATCTAGGGACCTCTACAGTGTGGGGGTGGGATCTATTAGCCTGTCGGGTTTGTCGAGGGTGCTCGCGTCGTGGGGGCACAAGTGATTGCAGTTCGTCAGAGCATTCACCACTAAAATACTTGTAGAAAAGGCAGAGGGATGCAACAAGTCCTAGTACCATGCAAGAATATTTTCATGAATACCAAAACCATCAAGATCTTCTCACCGCAATCACCAAAATGGTTCGGCCACGGAACAAGAGGAGAGAGACTCAACACATTGCTCTGGAGAACAGTCAGAAGAGCAAGAAAGAAAGGAAGACAGAAGAAGAGATAGGAACAACGTTACAAGATGGACAATATTGACGCTGAATGAGGCAGTAAAACGTGCGGAGGACTGGAAAGGATAGAATGGACTGGTTGACAGGTCACCTATAGCGCCCGGCCCAACAGCAACTACCATGGACACGGTATCTTTTATCCATCTCTTTACATGACTGTTGCATTTTACTATTTTGTGTAAAAGTTCATAGTCTATTCATATCCATGTTAGTTTGGAAAACAGATTGTATTTTTTTCCAAGACAAACAGGAAATCCGATAGACACTCCCTCACTAATAAATGTGAAAAGATGGGGTGATACTTAGGAGAATGGCCTAATAATAATCTATATATTAATACCGTAGTAATTTTAACGTACGTACGTGTGGCAGGCTTTCCACATTATGTATTATTCGATCGGCAGATCTTATTTATTATAAAAGAAGACTAGAAAGTGATAATAGATAATATACTACGAACGTTAAATTAATATATAGAGACATTAGTTTAATGGTCGTTGTGTGCTATCACCGTCTATCCTTCTTTTTAATACGCCGGAGACGCAATGAAAGAAAATGCTTTTTGGCCCTATGTGAAACTAAATTATACCTTATTGGTCCTGCCTAGGATTCAAGTGTAGTATCTGTTCTGTCTAATAATGGTATAATGATATTGTGGGTTTTCTGTTTGTGTCAGGCGTCCATGCAATAGAAATATTCCACATACACCTATAAGGGTTTTGAATATAAACCGTAATAATCAGATAAATTCCGACACTACACTAATCAAATTACTTATATAAATAATTTTACAGCTTTAACAAAAGGGCTATAATAATATCGCAGAATCATCATATATGCTGAACGTCCACAGAATGGCAGCAGCAATATGTTACAGATGAAAGATCCTGCTCTCGAATTTCCACAGGTCCCGCTAGTATTTCCAAAATTTTTCCAGTAATTTTTTTAGGCACATTCATTTGTCTTTAAAGAGGTTTTTTTTTTAACTTCCATTAATCAATGAAACGCGTGTAAGACGTAATACAGAAAAAATTTGAGACATATGCATGAAAAAGAACTAATAAAAATTTATAAGTGTGTAGTAATTGAATCTTTTCGTTTTCGGAATGAAAACTAAATTTAAATAGACATTGCTATTTATTAGAGTATGGAGATTTTTAATAGCAGACACTGATGATACAGTTGTGAGTTCATTTTTAACCATCTATCCATCATTCCGACAAAAGACTTAAGGACACTTCAAGACACATAAAGTACCTTCGTATGAAATTTCATAAAAATCGGCCCAGCCGTTTTCGATTCTATAGGGAACGAACTCACAGACACACAACGTTCCCTTTATATAATAGTAGAGAGATGTGTGTTAAAAGTAAAAAGCAAAATAGCAACGACTTTAGATAAAGGAAATTTTAATTTTCGAAAACTTTAATTAAAATTAATCTTATTTATTTTAACAAACACGTTGTTATGCTTTTCAAAAAATAATACTCTTACGAAACAATATTTTGAAACTAGTCATTGCTCAATTGTCCTTTTTTACCCCCCCCCCCCTCTCCCCGATGGTCACAAGCTATCTAACAATGAAATGGACAAACGAAAACATATTTTGCTTTAAAAAGGAAAGTGTTAATTTTAAAAAGTTTAGATCAAAATACACCATTCTCTCAAAATTATATATATGTATTAAAGTGACGCTGATCTATTTTGAAATTCTTCATATAAAGCTTTCTTCGTACAAAATCAATACTTGATTCTGACTATCCAGTCAATTAAAGCTATAATCAGCATATTGAAAATTAAAATTCCAATCAGTTTCATCGATTGCATACTCTGTCCGAATCCATATTTCCTTTAGTAAGATAAATTTCTAATTATGCACTGTAATTATATTTCTGAATTTGGAGATAAGGATTGATAATTTGGATTATTTGGATTATTCAGACTAATGTCCTCATATTGAGTGTAATTCTCGCAATGTTTCGGTCAGTAAAACCCCCGACCGTATTCAAGTGTGTCTTGTCACATGCAGTAGGAATACATTTACGAATTACTTAAGACTTATATCTGACCATGGCTTTTCGATTTCTGGCAGAAAGATTCCTGAGTTCAATAAAATAAATCTGCAGAAAGTTAGAGATTAGATCGGCTGAAACGTTTTGTGAATATAGCTAACAATGAGAATATTAGTCCGAATAATCCAAATGATACAAATACAATGTAATTTTTATTAGTTGATAATCTGTGCTGACCAATGACAAATAGAAATCACAAGTGGTGCTTAAGGTCACTGCTATATCTGTTACAATATTTTTTTATTTTAATGGGGTAATCCTGCACAGTCAGAAGATTCTATTTATAAACGATGCTGCTAGGAACTGAAAAATCGAATTAATTCACGTTCTGCTACCAACCAATCAGAAACCAGAATTGCTCCGTAAATATTAAACCTTTCTGTAGCAATTTCGCATATGTTTTCTTCGTGTCAACACGGGAAGAATTTTTTGCTCTGTGGATTCCAACTCGAGAACTGTCTACTGCGAACCAGTCAGCTCCCAGGACTTGTGTAGAACAAAGAAGCATCTGAAACTAAACATGGCTTACTCTTCAAAGTTGTGTTTACATTAATACTTGGTTGTGAGAGATAACATGGCTATTCTTGCGTTTGGTTCAGTTGTTTTGCTTTATGGCATATCAACCCTTTTCTGGTTATCTAATGCTAAATCCTGTCATGTTGATAAAAGCTTTTATGCTTAAAGTTTTTTTTTATTATGCTTCAAAGATTTAGTTTGTTTGGGATGTTTTATTTTATGGCATATCGACCATTTTGAGTTATTTAATGCCGAATCCATATATATATGCTTCAAGTTCTATGAATATTGAAATATTTATTCACAGTGTTTAGATTAGTTATTTTGTTTTGCATCATAATGACAATAGAAAAATGCGAGCATGAAAAGTAATATGGTTAAGCTTAAACATGGAAAAGTAAAGGACTAGTTGTTAAAACCGGAAAAGAAAAGGACAAGATATTCTAGTAAAAAATATAATAAATTTATAACTTAAAATATTGCAGCATTAAGAATTGATTATATAATGTTAAATTGATTTTTTTAATCTTAATGCTGCAATATCTTAAGTTATAAATTTATAATGTTTTACTCGAATATCTTGTCTTTTTCTTTTCCATGTTTAAGCTTAACCATAATACATTTCATGCTCGCATTTTTCTATGGTAATCCCCGATTTTTCCAGGCTTCCAGTAAATTCACTTGTTCTTTGTTTAATTTCAGTCTTATTTTTTGCCCCATAAACATAACATACACATACGTAATAACAATGTACGGCACTCGTCTGCTTTCATTCTCTCTGTTTCACTTGATACTTCTCTTTTCGCGAGGGCGGTGAATTAGTAGCAACAGTACTCGCTGAAGCAACATGGTTACTTTGGAAACCAGTCATAGAAAACATCGCTCACCTCCTTACGAATTTTTTACGATTCTAAACACCAGTAACTTCATCATAACTTTTGTTTTACTGGACGAAAATTGGACTTTTTTTCACAATATAGCTGAGAAAGTGATCTATAAACTGTAATAATTGTTTGAGATTTGGTCAAAAAATGAATGAGCGGTGAAGCTTTTAAGCAGTTCTAAACGAATAAAACTGCCACTTAACCATATATTTAAACACCGTAGTGTTTGAATGATTCGCTTGGGGGGGGGGGTTATTTAATGTCAAATGTGGTTATTTTTGGTTCAAGTTCTTCATATCTTCAAATATTTATTTACAGAGTTTGGTTTGGTTGTTTTGTTTTATACCATGTCAACCCTTTGGAGGTTATATAATACTGAATCTGATTATTTTCATAAAAGTTTTTATGTTTCAATTTCTTTATATCTTTTAACGTTGTGTTTGGTTTGGTTGTTTTGTAGAGGAAAATTGTATTTGTGCTTTTGGATTTGCAAAACATATTGAATTTTGCAATAGAAAGAGAAAAATAATATCAATATTCATTTTTGGTTCCCCGACAAACGGAGGGTGAACCTGTACATTCACCCATGTTCGTTCGTCTGTTCCTCTGTCCGCACTTTTCTTAATAACTATTCCTTAGAATTTGTGGAAATTTTGCACAAACATTAAAAATGGTATGAATAAAAAAGTAACAGAACGGATTTTCCTGGAAAACTTTGGTTGCTTCCCCCTAGGGGTGCCTTTCGGGTTAAAATGGCTAAAATTGAAACATTTGTGCTTATTTAAAAAAAAAAAAAAAAAATTGGTGCTTTGGATTTTTATAAAACTTTCTGAAAAGTTGTAACTGATTTCTATAAAATTTTGTTTATCTTTACTTAGCGATAACTCTTGGGTGTGCTCCAGGGTCTCTTTTAAGGCTAATAAAAACACTCAATTTTTGGGACTATTTTACCATATTTGTCCAAAAATGTATGTGGATGTCTATTTAGCAATTTTGCATGGTGCTGAACTCAAATTTAAATATGGTAAAGCCTTGGGAACATTTGGGATTTAATGGGGAGGGCAAATGATGAACTTAGTCATTTTTTTTTTTTTTTTTTTTGCACAGTGCAGAACTCAAATTTACATATGTTAAGGCCTAAAACTGCACCGTTTGTTCATTTTCACCAGGATTTGACGTCTCCTGGGGACATTTGGGGCTAAATGGGGGTGGTGGCAAATGCTGAACTTAGTCATTTTTTATGCCTTGTTCACTGTGCATTCATGGAGGACCATGCATGCTTCACTTGTTATTTGTTTTTTTTTTTTGTTGTTTTCTTTTTTTAAATCTTTTTCTGCTGGAATAAAAGTTTTATTATTAAAGGTTTATCATATTTTTTAAAGTCATATTTTGTGTTATCATTTAAAGTCAGCAGGCCACCTTTTCCCCCTTGCTTCCGATCGACAAAAGTCCGAATAACACTTACCAAGGCATTGCTTTGTAGGAACAGTATTTTTTGTATCAAAAAACAAATACTTACTTTATCAACATATGAAATTAAGACCTTTTCCATTATTTTTTTTTATTATTTACAACAGTAGTTTCACTTAAATGACTGCAATTTGTATAATAATAATAATCCGATTGTGCTAAAATTTGAACAAATGTCATTTGGAGGTTATTATTTTATAAAATATTAAGTGTCCTTTTTATTAGGGGTACAATCAGTATTCTATTTAAATAACTGTAATTTATAAGTTAACTAGCCTAGGTGCCCGGCGTTGCCCAGGTATTTGGCTGTGTAGGTTGAGTAAAACACAAAATAAAAGTGGTAGTAAGCAGGCAGGCAGGCTCGAACCCGTACTGTGAAGGAGGAAAAGAACATGAAAAAAAGTGACGTCTTTGCTGCTGCGTCCATCGCCAACCCTGAAGTGATGTGGGTTTAAATCAAGGTTAGTTAATCGAAAAAAAGGGGATGACTTCCGAAAATATCTGCGAAAAAAGCGACCCCTCCCTGTAGAAAAGTACCCAGTTGAGGGTGGAGGAATTAACTTTTTATCCAATTTTTCCATATTTATCATCTGAAGGGTCGAGATTCAAAACGATACCAATCTCATGAAAATCCGTCACCTCTGTCGAAAGTTTTAGGCAGACATACATACATACATACATACATACATACATGATGATTGCAACGTCTTGTCAGACGAGTGCCACTTCCTCAGACACTTAAAGTCCATGAGCCCAAAAATGACTTCCATCGCCACAGGACCATTTTTATAGACAAATGCCTGAGGGAATATCTATACACAGATGATGTTACAGAGTCTTAGCTTTGTACGACAGCTAAGTCTCTCTATCGGTTCAAAATGTTGAGAATAAGCAAGAGCAAGATAGCCAGCAACAAGTTAAACTGCAGACCAGTACTGGTCTCCCACTTTATGGTTTTTTAAATCTCCCACTGGTCTCCCACTTTATGGTTTTTTTTTAAATCAGATATTTGCTTCTCCTAGAAAGGTTGCCTTCGCCACGTCTTACGGGAGCCCTCTCCACCCCAGCACACACATACATACACACAAACACACACGGTACTAGTTGGCCGTTTACCTCGAAAAAGGGTTCAGTCGCCCTTTGAAAGGTCTTGTTTTTAATCCTTCAGGGAGACTAGCCGCTCTCCTCACCAGACAGGTCTGGTGAAGGAACCAGTTTAGTCGCCGGTACCTGATCATGAGGCAGGTAGTACTGGGTTACATGCTACCAGTAGCATATGACATGACCTGACTAAAGACACTACATACATACCTACATACATACATACATTTAAACAGACTGGTGAGATTTATATTATAGATGATCCGATTATACTCGAATCTGGACAAATTCTATTTGAAGTTAATCTATATATATAAAAGCGAAAATGTATGTATGTATGTATGTGTGTATGTATGTATGTACGCTTTTCCTCGATGTCCACAAAAGGCTTCTTTCAGAGAAGCGCTTGCTCGGTTCACAACTTCTTAAAACTTTTTATATCATCTATAAATTGTAATATCTCAGAGTTACCCACGGAGCTCGCCTGTCTATTTAATTTTATTGACTTTCAAACATTAATTATTCGACATTTTCTGCATCGGCACGCGTTACATTCGGTTTTCGGTATAAAAAAAGCGAAACTCGACTCTAATCAAGAGAGCTAAGTAACGTTTGTTCAATGTCGACTTTGTCATACCAGACTGTAGCTTTCATTTCGCTCCTCCTAATAAACAGGGAGCGGGTTTTTAAAAACAAACAAACCGATTTATTCACCTCATTCAAAACTGTCCCGCACAAAATGCTTACTGCTGAATACCTATCGCCGCCACGTCAATTAAAAACGCGCACCTGTTTTTTTTTTTTAAACACTTTACTATTTTCCAACTGCGCGTCGTGAAGGCTTCTTTTTTTCACGGCACCTGTTTTTTTTTTCACATTTTCGGGTTTTTTTTCACATACCCCGAAAAACACCCGGGCAACGCCGGGTACCCCTCGCTAGTCTATATATATAAAAGCGAAGATGTATGTATGTATGTATGTATGTATGTATGTATGTATGTATGTATGTATGTGTGTGTATGTTTGTGCGTCTGCTAAAAACTTTCGACAGACACAACAAAAATTCACAAACTCGGTATCATATTGAAGCCCCATCCTTCGCTCAAAAAATATCGAAAAAATGGCCAAAAACGTTCATTTTTTAACCCCGAAATCGACAATTTTCGACTGCGAGGGGGGGGGGTCAACAAAAACGGCCCTCTCAACCCGTTCTACGCATGCGTCAGATGACGTCATGACCTGATTTACTTTAAATAGTTGAAAAACTGAACAAATTTCATGTGCGTCGCGTTAGGTCAGTTGATTAATGCGTTGGTTCATTACCTAAATGTTTTGGGTTCGAATCGTGGGGTGAGTTGTCTTTTTTTTTTCGATTTTTTAAATATTGAACCAGTGTTATTTAAGCCATTTTTCACGTAATGTTCGTTTTTCTGTTTTTTTTTTTTTTTACTTCGCTTATCCACCCCCGACCACACACCCAAAAACACCCAGGTACCCACCGATTTTTAAAATTTTAATATCGAAACAGGCTTATTTAAGCCATTTTTCACGTGCTCGTTTTTCTGTTTCCATCGTTCGTTTGCCTTACGTTAGTTTTTTTGTGTTTTTTCCTGCTTAAGTGTTAACGTTGTTTTCTTTTTTTATTTCGCTTATAAGAAACAAACCTTTGTCGTCGTCGTCGTCGTCGTCGTCGTCGTCGTCGTAACGCTCGACGACTTCCGGGCGCGCACCTGTCAATTTCGTTTTTACTTAAATAAATTCAAACATCTTTCACTGACTCATTCTGGCTGGCCGATTTTATTTTCAAACTTCGCCTCAGGGCTTTGGGGTCGATCCTACCCCCCCCCGGGTTCTTTTTATTTAACACACACACCTAGAAACACCCGGGCAACACCGGGTACCCCCGCTAGTACTTTATAAAACACATTATGTATCATTTTTAATTAGGGGCACCATCTGTATGTCAGGCACAGGACTTATTATTATACGCACTTTTTAACTCATATTTTTTGTTATCAAGTCATTACTTTGCTTAGACAATATTTTTTGTCTTTTTTTGTTATCAAAAAGCAATGCTTTAAGAATTTCAAATTCTTCTATTATTTGGAAATTTTGAAACACTAGCTTCAGTTAAATAGCTGTACTTTTTGTAAACAAATAATCCGATGGGGTTCAAATTTAGGCACATATCATTGGAAGGTTAGTACTTTATAAAAATCAAATAAATTTTTAATATGTCAGGCCTAGGATTTATCAAGTAGTGTGTTATTTTACACACAGTTTTTAATATTTTTTGGTATCAAGTTATTGGTTTGGTTTAGCAGTATTTTTTTATTAGTGGCGTTATTTATATGTCAGGCCCAGAATTTATTGAGTGGTGTGTTGGATTTGACACACTTTTAAAACTCTTATTTTGTACTAGTCAAACGTGCGGCGTTGCCCGGTCGTACAATATATATGATATTTTAATTTATGCGAATTGCGCCTGTATTATTATAGAATCAATCTTCTGTGGAATATTATATATTATAAGGAATAATTTGTCCGGTGGACTAATTTGCAAAAAAAAAAAAAAAAAAGAAAAGAAATAAATAAAATAAAATAAATAATAATGAGAATGTAGTTCATCAAATTCCGTCTGTGTTTGTTTACAATATCACGTTAGTTGATATTTGGACTTGACAATGAATGCCCTGGAAAAGTCACTTCTGATTAATGTTTAGTTTTAAAATATACGAACAAAAAAAATTGATTTGCAGCGATTTTAAATTTCAGCTTTTGTTTTATCGTAAATTGAACTCATTAATAAGAAAAAAAAAATTAAAATAAAATAGTGAGGCACACCCGGGCTTAAACAGGTGATGATTCGATCTGCAGTCGAATGTTCTACCACTGAGCTATATCCCCAGTTGACAATAATTCTGTCCTTGTTTTTAGGAAGAAATGATTTGTTGAGATTTATTATCTCCCTTGGCCGGTGTAATGTAAAATATTTGTCTGCAAAACTTCTTTTTTAACTATAAGAAAGAAGAAAGACTATTTTTAGGATCGGATTTTTTCAATTACTGATACTTATCAGCTGAATTTCTGTACAAAACATCTAAGAACATTGCCAGACATATAAATTACATTTGTGTGAAATTTGCAAAAGATAGGCTCAGCCGTTTTGAAACCCATGTGGAAAGAATTCTCACACACAAAGTGACTTTTATATAATAGTAGAAAGAGCGATAGAGATTATTATTATTATTATTATTTAAATATGAACTTAGTGACGCCATTTGTCTTCGTGTGTTTTAGCCATAAAATTAACAGACATAAAAACTGAGATCAATTCGTGTTATAGATCAAAAAAAAAATCTTTCGAAAATGCTGAACTTTTATTTCTCTTATTCGAGTTTGTTTGTATATTGTCAAAGGAAACTTAGAAAGTCATGCAATTGCAACTGCGCGTGCAATAACGAACGTGGCTAAGAGCATCCACTTGCGTAAGCAAATCATCTGCATATGAATTTCCATGTTTTTGTTTTTTTCATTTGTACTTCCGACTCGTGTGCTATTCACTATAAGCTGAGATCCTATTGAAATTGTTAGCCCACTTTGCGCCGTCGGCAACATCAGGTGAATTGTTGTGAAATTGCTTTCGTGAGACTAATCTTTTTTTTTTTTTTAAGGTGAAACTAAAATGTCTAAGATGAAGATATTGAGACATCAATAGCATAAGTAGTCGTAGTAGAAAGAGTAGTAGTATAGGTATAGTAAGAGTAACAGTAGTAACAGCGAAATGTTCTTAATGTAATCCATACTAGTTAACATAATCTCTACCTACCTGCGTAGGGACCCAATATATAATATATCTTCCCAGATTTCTTTTACTTGGGCGTCACCACTTATCAACGCCCAAAGGCCATTCGAGGATAAGGATTAATGAATGTAAGATGGTAGTATAGCAATCACTGAGGCTGTGACAACAGCATATTCTTTTCATGGTTCTAACTTTTGAGTATATATCCGTTTCCTTTGATAAGGTATGGCATAAAGATCTACTTCACAAGATCTCCAGCTGTGGTATAGCTGGGAATATCTTTTCAATTATTAAATCGTTTCTCTTTGATAGGTTCATAAGAGTAGTGGTTGATGGGCAGAAATCAGAAGCTCATAGTGTTGATGCTGGAGTCCTTCAGGGGTCCATGCTTGATCCAACTCTCTTCCTGATCTACATTATTGATCTTCAAAATCACATCCTTTGATCATTTGTAAACATTTTTGCTGACAACACTACCTTTAGCACTTTAGCAGTGTCAGAAATTTCGTGAAAACTATTTTTTTTTTCAGTTAAAGGAGCAAGGACCAAGGTTTCATTTAAAAAAACAAAAAACAAAAAAAACAGCGTGTTTTTTTTTTAAAGGTTTTAAACTTCGGACTTTACAGGTAAATTTCTAAAAAACACTACTTTTCTTTGTTTTAAATTTGAATATATTATTTATTGATCCTTTATCTCCAATTTGTGATATATAAAACTTTGGTACATACATTAATTATTTACTTTTTAATAGACATTTGAAAATGGGGGGGGGCGTGAATTTAAAAAAAATCGTTTGTCTAAAATATTATATTCGGTTTATTGGAAAGAGCATAAAATTTCACATTGACCCTGAAAATATCGTAAAAATAGAATCAATAGAAAAATTTTGATAGATTTTTAAAGTTTAAAAATTGAAAACTACTGAACTCGTAACATTCAATTCATTTCATTACTATTTTTTTTTAAATATTTCTATTACTTTTTATACAACTTTAATAGTTTATTTTGGAAGTATAATCCATAAAGGAAATAAACAACCCATTTTTAAAAGAGAAATTACGAGTTTTTTATATTTTATTTGCAGATTCGTGTTAGAGGTGTCAAAAATTCCTACAAAAATTCTGATACTCCTACACTACCTTCTATGGCAGCACATCAAAGGCCGTAAATGACCAAGTTCTCTCTGATTCTCTCTCCTCTGATCTTGGGCATGTGGTACAATGGGGAAAAAGTGGCTGGTTAATTTTAATGCATCTAAAACCAAGCTTCTATCTTTGCATCATCAACGTTCTGATCTCATCTGGCATCAATTGAAATGAATGGCTCTCCTCTTGGGGAGGCTTCATGTTTGAACAAGCTTCTGGACTTGATCTTTACTCCTGATTTAAAATGGAATACGTACATCAAATCCGTTGCCAAGGTTGCTGGAAAAATGGTGGGATCCTTATATCTACCAGCTGATGCAATTCTCTACCTATATAAGAGCCAAGTACGTCCAAGGATGGAGTATTGCTGTCACATCTGGGCAGGAATTGCTAGGGAGACCTTATTCTACCTTGACAGAGTTCAGAATACACTTCGTAGCCTAGTAGAGGATGCCCTTTTCTCTTCCCTGCAACATATTTCTCACGGAAGGGACGTTGCGCACTTTCTGTTTTATCGGTATTTTCATGGCAAGTGCTCGCCTGAGCTCCAATCTATGGTCCCCCCTCGTCAAACATTCATAAGAAACACTCGTCTAGCTGAGAACATTATCAATAATTTCCCCACTCTTTATCTGTGCTTAAACCTAAATGTAGATTCCATGAACAAAGCTTCTTTCTTAGAACTGCACGCCCATGGAACTCTCTTCAATTTACTGGCTTTCCAGCTGACTACAATATGGCTATCTTCAAGTTCAATGTAAACAAGTTCTTGATGAGCCGTTCCCCTTAAGTAAGCCAATTTACCAAATTTACCCTTCTAACAATTACTATAATATTGTCCTTTTGTCCACGGTTTAACCTCTATCCTCGAGTGGCCTTTGGGTCTTGATAAGTGGTGATTCCTTTGTAAAAAAAAAAAAAAATTGTAGGAAAGAGAAAATGGCATAACCTACTAGGTTTCGAAGTCGGTTTTGGACTCTCTCAAGGCAGATGGGACTCACAAAGCAGTTCCTGCCCAGATATGGCAACAGTATTCCATTTAAGGGTGTACCCGACCCATACAGATAGAGGATCGCATCTGCAGTGAGATACCTACTGGAGCGGTAGAGTGATCCAACCATTTCTCCAGAGATTTCACAAAGACAAGAATGATGAAGGAAGGATAAATGATGAAGATATTGTAGTTTCTAAATAGTATAGGAGAATCAGTAGGCTATTAAAAACCAATCAAGATGTAGTTACTAATACGTATAAGGAACTTAGACGAATACTTGCGGGCTGTATTCGACAGGCTAAAGCAACAAAGGTTGAAGTTAAAATTACCAAAATGTCAATTCCTAAAGGAAGAGACCAGATCTACATATTTGATGTATGTGTTCCATTTCAGATCAGATCAGGTCAGTCCCAGAAGCTTGTCAAGTCATAGAGCTTTCCTAAAACAAGAGTCCTTTATTTAAATTGAGACATGGTGGAGATCAAAGCTATTATAAACAGACATTTTAGGTCAAACACTAATTATGATGAGGATGAGATGGAATAGTATGAAAACGTAAGGAAGTAGAACACAGAAAATATGATCGAACATTTATTTCTGGTTCGAATCTCAAGAGTTCCTGACTATCCTGCTCCCACGCTATAATTTAAGGAGAGTAAAAAGAAGAACGGATGTACAAAAATCGATAACAATGACGGAATCCTTAGAAAATGACCTCCAGACTGTAATCGATTGTAAATGGCTGGTAACATTTAATGCTCTCCTTTAACAATTACAAGAAGCCTCTCCAACCACTGATATCCATGACAAATACTTCCCTACTTAAGAATTCTTTCTTCAAACTCCTTGACTTAATATTCACAGGAAAATACATTGAGGACATTGCGAAGGCTGCTGCAAGGAAAATAGACTCCCTCTATCATGCTAGAAAACTGCTCACACCTCAAAGTATCCTGTATCTCTACAAGGCCACCATTCGCCCATCCATGGAGTATTGTTGCCATATCTGGGCTGGTGCGTCTTACCACTAGTCTCGCCTGTTGTTGTTTTATCGTTATTTCCATGGGAAGTGCTTGTCTGAGCTCCAATCTCTGGTCCCCCCCCTCGCCAATCTTTCATGAAAACACCCGTCTAGCTGAAACCACTGTCAGTAATTTCCCCCACTCTTTATCTGTGCCTAAATCCAAAAGTAGATTCCATGAACAAAGCTTCTTTCTTAGAAGTGCACGCCTGTGGAACTCTCTTCCGTTTGCCTGTTTCCCGCCTGACTACAACATGGATGTCTTCAAGTCTAACATAAACAAGTTCCTGATGTACCGCCCCCCCCCTTAGTAAGACACTTTATCAGATCTCCCTTACTAACGATTAACGCGATATTATCCCATTGATTACTGTACGCGCAATAACCCTTATCCCCGAGTGGCCTCTGGGCCTTGATAAGTAGTGACTTCAATGTAAAAAAAAAAGCATGCCTTGTTTTGGGTGAAGGTGAATAACAAAACGTGGATCATGGGTTTACTTGCGGCAATCGCGTAACTCCCACTTCATTTATTTTGTCCTTTAGTATTCATATTCCAGGAGCGATTTTTCTGACAAAGAGGGAGGAGTTGCTGTTTTCTGTTTCAGCATCTATTCCGTCCTACACTTATCGTTGGCAAATTTTTAAACTTGAAGTACTATTTTTTTTAAATCCTTACATCAAGTGGCTCCATACCTTGTCTGGCGCAATTTCCATATAAATAACTGCTAACGACAATCGACTGTTATGTTCTAACTAAGGAGCGATAAAGATGCCAAATAAATCCAAATTTTTTTTTTTTTATATTTGCGTGTGTTTACACGCTGATTTTTTGGGTTATCTTACATCCTTGCTGTTTTACTTAGTAGTGAAGGGCTACTAATTAAAGGAATCGTTTCAGCATTGGAAAATAGGCACAAATTTTTCCGATTCTGAAAACGATTCCGATATCTCAAAAATTTTCCCATTGTTTCGATTCCCACATAATCGTCCCAACACTAGTATATATGTTTTCCTTTACACAATAGTAACAAATGATGAAAAGAAATCCAAACACTGGAAACGGAGAAAGCAAATAACAATTCAGATATCCCTCATCGTCTGAAATGAATTCGAAAAGTAATTCTATACTCTATTTCTATAACGAAACGTTTTCCTTTTTTTTATCTTTTATATCTTCATCAATTTATATGGTTTTTTTTTTTTATATTTCCAGTTTGATACGTTTACTTTCGATATCGTTTCTTTTTTCATTAAATTCACCGATTGAGACCAAAGTTTACACGAATATTAGTAGGAATCTGATGACCCATACTTTTTCTGACGTTTTTGACGGAAGTTGTACACTCGTTTCTAGAATAATTGATCAGAGTTATTGTATTTCTTTCCAATATTCTGATGTGGGTTTCTTATTCGCTTACACTTATAATTTCTCCTGCTTAATTTACCATTTCCCACTCAATCTCAGGTGTTTTATATGTCATTTTCTGCATTATCAATTGATTTAAGATAGCTTTGTTGGCATATGTATGTATGTATGTATGTATGGCATAATCACGTTTGACACACCGGTTCCCGTCAGATCACCGAAGTTAAGCAATGATAAACCTGTCCAGTATCTGATGGGTGATCATTTGGGACTTCCAGGTGCAGTATGTGCTCTCCGTTTATCTCAGCATTGTTTCCAGTCGTCCTGGACTTCTCCTTGCCACTGGACTCAAATTTAATGTCAGGTCATGTCATATGCTACTGGTACCATGTAACCCAGTATTACCTGCCTCATGGTCGGTTCACCGGCGACTAAACTGGTTCCCCCACCAGATTGTTTGGTGAGGAGAGCGGCTAGTCTCCCTGAAGGATTAAAAACAAGACCTTTCAAAGGGCAAATGAACTCTTTTTCGGGATCAACGGCCAACTAGCACCAGGTGTGTTTGTGTGTTTGTGTGTATTTATGTGTTTGCTGGGGTGGAGAGGGCTCCCGTAAGCTGTGGTGAAGGCAACCTTTCTAGGAGAAGCAAATCTCTGATTTAAAAAAAACATAAAGTGGGAGACCAGTACCCGCATTAAGCTGGTCTGCAGTTTAACTTGTTGCTAGTTATCTTGCTCTTACTTGTTGCTGGATCTCAACATTTTGAACTGAGAGAGACACTTAGCTGTCGTACAAAGCTAAGATTCTGTAATATCATCTGTGTATAGATACTCCCTCAGGCATTTGTCTATAAAAATGGTCGTGTGGCGATGGAAGTCATTTTTGGGCTCATGGACTTTAAGTGTCTTAGGGAGTGGCACTCGTCTGACAAGACGTTGCAATCATCATGTATGTATGTATTTATGTATGTATGTATGTATATATAACACCTGTATCTTTATTTGTACATAAAAAGATTTTGTATGACCACAAGTTCCAAGCGTTATTTAATTTTTAGTATACCTTTTTCTTATTTTAAAAGATCAATTTATTTTTGTGTGTATATATATATATATACTTTATTTGTTTTTACATAGGCAGTAATATGTTGCTACACAGTCATGAGCATGTTTTGGTCAGATAGTTTCTAGTAACTAGACACCTCTTTAGGCGATACAGCTTATACGAAAGCAAAGTTTGCAATGGAAATATCAGGTCTTCCTTGCTACAGGGAGTTAATATAAGGAGGTTCCGTCAAATGTGAAAAATAAGATACACACACACACACACACACATATATATATATATATATCCATGATTTAATTTATGATGTAAATAGTCGAAACAGTGTTCCGACGAGACAGAGAGATAAAAACGTAAGTCTTAAGTCTCACAATAAGGACGAAACGTTGATGAACACATAACCTGGTTTGTTCCTTTTCTCTCTCTCTCTCTCTCTCTCTCTCTCTCTCTCTATATATATATATATATATATATATATATATATATATATATATATATATATATATATATATACTAGAAATTTTATTCCGTTAAAAACAGAAAAAAAATTTCTTTGGTAAATGTATGGTTAAATTTATGCTCATTTTTGCATTAAATGTTTATTCATATGATTCGCTATTAATTCCTAGTGGTTTATCGAAAGTATACCGTAATTCTTAGTTCGCTGCACGTTATTATAACAAACGTCCATACGAAATTTCAGCCAAACTAGACCAGTAGTTCCTGAGAGAAAAAGTAGAAAGGACAAACAGACACTCACACATGTGCATATATATATATATATATATATATATATATATATATATATATATATATATATATATATATATATATATATATTACTTATTTTATATATCCACATAAAACATCATAGGGGAGATATAATATTGTATGTATCGAATTTCTGACTTTACTTCAACAGCGCTCAATTGTCAGGCAGAGAGTGGGCTGTTGTGGCATTTTCCGGACCAACTTTGTCAGACTAAGGTATGGTTCTATGCAGTTCTTGCATGTACACCCTCCCAGGCTTTACCTTCTCACACTCTTTTTATCTTTTTTATTTGGGAGATCACCACTTATCAAGGTCGCGAGGCCACTCAAGAATAAGTGTTACATGTAAAGTAGATGGTGAGACAACAAGATCAGTTATGGTGGAAGTTGTGTATGGTATACACTATTTAAGAGGATTATTTAATAAAAATTTATTCACGTTAGATTTGAAGAGGACTATGTTATAGTCAGCAGGGATGCAGACCGTCGGTATTGCGTTCCATAGATGAAGAGTTCTGAGAAAGAAACTCTGCTCATGGACTCTTTCTTTAATTTTATGCACTGATAGTGTATGAGGAAAGATGTTGGCAGTTGTTGTAGCTAGGCGCGTATTTGTTGCGAATGTTTTACTGGGAGGGACGATAGATTGAAGCGCGGCCAAGCATCGGCTGTAAAAGTAAAAGCAGAGCAGAGAAAGACTCGCATCGTTTCTTCTGTGAGAAAGACATAGTCGGGAGGCGAAATAGTTGTTGCTTAAAATGGCCTGAGACGCGCCTACCGATAAATGCCAATAGGGCTGGTCAGGTATTTTTGTAGGCTATAGTTTTCTTCCTTTTCTGTCATTTTCGTTCTATTGTCTATACTGCAAAATGATTGAATAAGGAATCTTAAGAGCAATCAGAAACCAAGAAATAAAACCGTTACAAATGAACTCTGATCTTTGTGCCAAAAAAATGGTGCTACAGTAAGAATAGGCATTCATTGAGGATTATCGAAAAAACAAAAATAATGGATTGAGACAAATCGGCAAAAGACAATATAAAAGTCAAAAAAAAAAAAAAAAAATGGCGCTAGACGAGTGATTCAGCTGTGAAAAGGAAGTTCCAGATTGTTAAACAAGAGAAAATGTCTACGAGAACAATGACAGGAAAAGTAGCACAAAAAATGGTTTATTCGTAGAAGCTAACGAATTAAAGGTTTAAACATTTTCTTTGCAAATTTCTATTCCTGGCATTAAACATTTTTCATGGTTTTGATTTCCGCCTCCGCGGGTGCCTCTTCCGAACAGAATCGTTAACAAATGGGAAACAAAAAAGATTCATATTTTTAGAAAGTGACTATTTAATTTCCGTGCTTCACGATGGAAAATGCTATTTTTAAATGAAATGTAATGGATCAACGGATCGATCTCTTATAGAAATACGTGAAAATGTTGGCAGCAGCAGCAGCAACAACAATACTCCATCAAGTCCAACCCTTCCCCATTGTGGTAGGGGCTGTGGTAACATGGAAGCATCAGGACGACCTGACTAACAGGGTTATTGTGTAACTTTAAGAGGAGTCGGCATCAGTTTGTCATCTTCTAGTTCAGGGGTCTCCAAATTGCGACCGGCCAAAATCTTTAATTTGGCCCGTGGAGCTCTTAGTGAAAGCGCAGAAATATTCAGAAAACATTTTTTTTTTTTATGGGAATGTGTGAAAATAGTGTGGTCGTTTTTCTTTTTGTTCAGAAAATGATTATAATAATGAGGTTTCACTAAAACAAAACAGTATAAAAGACGCCCAAGAATAACACTCAAGATGAGAACAGTAGTCTGAATAATCCAAATAATATGAATATAATACGCGAACCGATACTACTTTTAATACTAAAAAAGTCTGATAGTAACACCATATGTAACTGGCTTAATGCAGGGATCTCCAAACTACAGCCCGCGGGACAGATTCAGCCTGTTAAAGTCGTCAATTCTGGCCGCAAAGCTCTTACTGAAAGCATAAAAATAGTCAGGAAAATATTTTTAATAGAAATATGTGAGAATAGTGCTGTGGTTTTTTCTTTCTGTTTGGAAAATGATTACAAAATGAGGTTTTGGAGAACCAGTTTCACTAAAAAAGCAAAGCTAATTAGCAAAAAAGTATTTAAAAAAAAAACGTCCAGGTCATTTTAATTATTTTATTTTGGACCTCATACCTCTAAAAAGTCAGCAATCTGCCCCCCCCCCACGTTAGAAAACTTTAGAGATCCCCTTATTTGTCTCTGCCTCTGCATGTGACAAGCAAAAACATATCCGACACGCAACTATATACCAATGGAGTGAAAGTGGCGATGCTCATTTTGTGCCATTTCCTTTTTTTTTTTTTACTTGGGAGTCACCACTTATCAAGTCCGAAGGCCACTCGAGGATAAGTGGTAAGAAGGTGGTAGTATAGTAATCATTAATGGTGTAAATTGGGTACAATTTGACTATTTATGGGGACGTTTCAACGAGAACGTTTATGACCTAGATTATGATATAGACGATTTAAAAAAATAGTTATATTTAGTTCAATAGTTAAACTACCACTGAGATTGTTTACATTTCATAAACTTACCTTGATTATTACCCATAGTACTTGAAAAAAAAGTATGTTTATTTCAACAAATAAAATCCTTCACTCTCTGAGACAGATGGCGGCATCTTGAATGTAAGCAATAGACAGTTGCAATCTGGAAATCTCTGGCATCGTTCCAAATACAGAGCTAATACGTACAAGGCGTGTTTGAATCAATTCCCATTTTGTTTATGATATGATATTCATTTTTTTTCAAGACTGAACGAATTAGTTCAGCCAGATAATAAAAAGTTGTGTTGCGAGCAATCTAGAGAGAAACATGGAACTTCTCCCGACAAAGTTCCTCTTGGCTCGTGACATTTCTTAAATTATTAGCCAAACATTTCCTGACTTTGTATGCAACCGTTGAGCCTTGCTGTTGTCGGCAGTAGACACCTGCAATTTTGTAGATTAACAATCCTGAGGCACGATCTTTGTGAGCTCTCAGTTGTAGTCTGACTCATCTGAAAAACTAACAAAATAAAGAAAGCAATAGCAGTGAATACTTCAAACGCACCTGACGAAGTCTCATTGACTGAAACAGATGGCTGTTTGTAGCGACCAAATGTAACCGTTTACCTTTGAATAAACGATAAAAAATATTTTGTTCTTGCGTTATCGAGCACTATTTAACAACCTCGTTGTATTCTTTAGTCCCTACTTTTGAACATCTCAAACCTGAATATATATATATATATATCCCCGAAACAGTGTTTCATGGTAAACAACTGATGATCCCTTGAAAAATAAAAAAAATTGGTATTATAGTAAATTCGAGAGAGTTGATGCAGTGATTGCAGGTGATTAAATGACTTACTGACTAAGTGTTGTTTTTTTTTTTTTTTTTTTTTTTCGTAACGAATGATAAAAAGTAATTTTTTGTGTAGTTTCAAATGTTAAAAAAACTTCAAAGACTATATATATATATATATATATATATATATATATATATATATATATTAGTGTTGGATTGATTAATTGGAATTGGGAATTGGAACATTGGGAGTATTTGAATTATTATCGGAATTAGAAAAGTGTGTGTCTATTTTCCGATGCCAAACGCCATTTTTCAAATTTCCTTGTTTCTTTGGTTTTTAAACTATTTATTGATTTAAAACTACCAGTTAAACTAAAATCTATAGATCATCCCCTCCACACAAGCATGTCTTTCTTTTTGAGAAAATATATGAGCATTTAGCATGTGCTTTCACGGTAATCGGAGGAAAAAAGTAGCAACTCTTCAGTTAAATATTCAGAGATTTATACAGAATTGAAATCAGTAATTGTATCGAACTGGGAATAATATTCGAGTCGTTCCATCATTAATATATACACATGATGATTGCAACGTCTTGTCAGACGAGTGCCACTCCATCAGACACTTAAAGTCAATGAGCCCAAACTGACTTCAATCGCCACATGACCATTTTAATAGACAAATGCCTGAGGGAGTATCTATACACAGATGATGTTACAGAGTCTTAGCTTTGTACGACAGCTAAGTCTCTCTCCCGGTTCAAAATGTTGAAATCCAGCAACAAGCAAGAGCAAGATAGCCAGCAACAAGTTAAACTGCAGACCAGCTTAATTCGGGTACTGGTCTCCCGCTTTATGTTTTTTTTTAAATCAGAGATTTGCTTCTCCTAGAGAGGTTGCCTTCACCACGGCTTACAGGAGCCCTCTCCACCCCAACACACACACATACATACACACAAACACACGGTGCTAGTTGGCCGTTGACCCCGAACAAGGGTTCATTCGCCCTTTGGAAGGTCTTGTTTTTAATCCTTTAGGGAGACTAGCCGCCCTCCTCACCAAACAAGTCTGGTGGGGGAACCAGTTTAGTCGCCGGTGACCCGACCATGAGGCAGGTAGTACTGGGTTACATGGTACCAGTAGCATATGACATGGCCTGACATTTATATACACATACATACATACATACACACACACACACACACATATATATATACACACACGCATACATACATACATACATACACACATACATACGCACACACACACACATATATATATACATACACACACACACGCATACATACATACACACATATATATATATATATATATATATATATATATATATATATATAAATTCGCATTCCTGTCTGTCTGTTTGTTCACGATTTGATTAATATATACAAAAAGTCCATTACTTTAATACTTCATTCATTCCTATATATAGTATATATAGTATTATTCTTGTAAAATAGACGATTAATGGATGACCCCATTTGCATATTACATTAAGGGAAATCGATTTATTAAATAGCGGTGTGTTAGTTATTGTTTATAGTGAGGGGATTGTTTTAATTGTTCTATTTAAGTTTATTGTTTAAATTTGATTTATATTGAGAACATATTTAATTTCATTTATTTTTACCGACATCGATTTTTTTATAAACCGATTTGAGTTTTGAGTTATTTCCCTTGGACGCTAACTTTCTTCTTTTTGTTTTTGTTTTCTTTTTCGGCGGATAATCAAACTAAAAATAATTCACACAAACTTTCAAGCATTGTTTTAGGAATCAGTTCAAGTAAAATCAAGTAAAATAATTTCGCAATCAAGTGGATTTTTATTTTAAAATAAACAAACAATCCAATTAAACTACGATTCTTTATTTAAAACAAAACAAAAAGAAAAAAAACTTTCATTTACATTTTTTTGACATCGTAACTGCTAATTTTTTTTCTCTTTTAATACCACAATAAGTCAAAGCTCATCATTTTTATAGCATTAAAACGTGCATTTCGGTAAACACAAATTCTACTTGGATATTTTTGAAACTGAATTATTTACAGTTTGTTTTCGTATCCCTTCTGCCGAAATATCTGTGGAGAGTTTGTCACGTACTTCTGTTTTTTTCGGGGTGGGGGAATTACATTTTCATGTTTTCATTCATTCTTTTATTTTTGAAATTTTTCTTGGGGGTAACGATGGAGTTGACATATAACTATGAAAAACATGTCGACCCTGGCAACGCTGGGTATCCATGCTAGTATATATATATATATATATATATATATATATATATATATATATATATATATATATATATATATAAAAGTGAACGTATCTATCTGTCTGTGTGTCTGTGTACATTTCCCTACGCAATAACTCTGTCAATTTTCAGTCTAGAGACTCGAAATTTGATATACAAACTAATAAGTTTAGAAAGTTAACAAGTTGGTCATAATTTTTTATTGACTGTTTACAATGCGTATGATATTGAACACAAAAGAAATATATTATTTCAAAGCAAAGTCTGGAAAAATCATGGATTATATAGAAAAATGTGAGCATGAAAAGTAATATGGTTGGGATTAAGTTTAGAAAAGTAAAAGGACTAGTTGTTAAAACTAGAAAAGAAAAGACAAGATATTCTAGTAAAAATATAATAATTTTATAGCTTAAAATATTGCAGCATTCAGATTTATTTTTAAAAATTCTATTTAACATTATATATAAAGCCAAAAGCTGAAGAAATTGTTGGAAATTTGTTCGCATAATGAGTGATCGGTGAAGTCTTTTTCTGCACGTATACGTACATACCTGTATACACACACACACACATATATATATATACATATTTATATATATATATATATATACATATTTATATATAGATATTTATATATATATATTTATATATATATATTTATATATATATTTATATTTATATATATATTTATATATATATTTATATTTATATATATATATATTTATATATATATTTATATTTATATATATATATATTTATATATATATATTTATATATATATATTTATATATATTTATATATATATATTTATATATATATATTTATATATATATATTTATATATTTATATATATTTATATATATTTATATATATATATATTTATATTTATATATATATTTATTTATATATATATTTATATTCATATATTTATTTATTTATATATATATTTATATTCATATATTTATTTATTTATATTTATATATATATATCTATATTTATATATATATTTATATATATATTTATATATATATATATATATATATATTTATATTTATATTTATATATATACATATTATATACACATTTGTATATATGCAAGTCATTATTTAAACACGTCTGATTGAACACAGCGGAATTATTCTTTTCCGATTTTGGGGGATATCTTTTCAATTCGTCGAGCAGTCTTTTTTATGTCAGCTGGCATATTATATACTATGGATCCACCTCGAAAACAAAATCTTATCAGACCCCAAAAATAAACCCATTATCTATGCCCTATACGTTGACGACATATTCATCATAACCGAATCCGTTCACAACATTTAAAAAAAACTTCAACTAAACCTAGAAACACACTCCTCCCTCAAAGTTACACACGATCTAAATATAAATAACAAAATACAATTTCTTGACGTGATAGTAGATTCAAGCAACCCTATTCAATACATAACCTCAACATACAAAAAACTACCAACAATAATGCAATACTTCTAAATTACCATAGTGAATGCTTAGAAAAATATAAAACCTCCCTTATAACAAAATTTGCTTCACTGGTCATATAATATAGCATCAACTCGACACATATTTTACAATATAAACACAAACCCTAACAAAAACGACACCATCAAAGCATACTATAAAAATCAACTACACACTAACTACAAAACAGATGAAAAAAATAATAACAAACCTAATTAAAAGATACACCAGACTCACCGACCAAAACAAAAAGATCAAACTAATAATATATTATACTAAATTCCAAACCTTCAATTTAATCATTAAAAACAATAATAATACTAATACCACACTAAACCAAACTACTGTAGTATACGAATTTATTAGCCCCTTTGAAGAATATCTCCGAATCCACTTTAAAAATTCATACACCGCATACATAGGCCACACCACAATAACGCTCTCCCAACGACTAACTTATAATTTAGCTGGCAATAGCGTCATAAAATAACATCTAACATCCCATGATAAAAACCTACAATCGTCCGACATTAGAAATATCTTAACTAACAACACTAAAATTCGATGCCTTGATAATTGCCCACGACGATTGAAATTACTAGAAGCCATACTAATAAAAAAAACTACAGCCCCTTATTAACAGAATCTCATTTAATACAAGTACAAATATATTAAAAATATTCAATAACTAACAAGAAACTAAATAAATAAAATATAAAATAAGAAAATGGAAATTAAAAATAAAAATAATTCGCCCCTACCCATCCTGCCCTCATCTTTATAACCAATAAAAAATATATATATATATATATATATATATATATATATATATATATATATATATATATATATATATATATATATATATAAATGTAATTCTTGGTTCATTCGTTATTAGTAGTCTAAATAACCACTGGACGGATGGCTTCCACATTTTGATATAATATGTTTACTGTACCCATGCGTGTTTTTATATATCGCTTTTTAAATATAACATTATACTTAATTTTTTTTAAATAAATAGGTGGTTTTCTTCGTACCGATGGGCCAGTTTTTTTTTATTTGGGGACATATCAGCGCCTGCCGTCACGTGACATCACTAAAAGGATCACCACGACAGGCCGTGGTGGTATCGCTTAATGTAAACAGAATGTGTTTATTTTTGCTTTATATATATATATATATAAATAAAGCATTGTAATTTGTAACAATAAAAAAAATAAAATAATTTTTACAGGAACATTATAAAAAAAAGCCCCTAAAGTCTGTATTAATGAATTTGATACAACTTGAAGCAAAATGAATTTCTCGCACTACCGATGCATTTTTTAGCACAAACAAGGTGTTTTCTTTTTTTATTTGATTCAATATCTTAGGACTTTATTTTACTAATTATCTTTGAAATAGATCCAGAAAACTAATATTTATCTCTAAAAGGATTTTTACAATGAATTTATTTAACTTCAAAATTTAACTGAATTGGTAAGATCGCTGTGAAAACATTTTTCATAATTTTTGTTGTTGTTTTTTTTTTCACATGTACAAATATTTTTTCCTTTGGAAAATTAAGTTTAGTTCTTAATCTTTCAAATACAATCAAAAAGTTGTCGGAAACTTACAAAAACATTCGTTTATTTTTGCCCATACCTAAACAATGGATATAAGCAGCTAATCGATCATTTACTATCCAGGAAATTAAAGATTCAATTCGATTCCTATTTCAGTCACCTAAATTATTTAGTGTGAAATGAGTTTAGGAATTTATATCTAAACCTAAATATTATTTTTACTTAAATAAAAATTACATTAATACACTAAGTTAGGTAAACTTTGCATAGATTGCTCTGCTTTACGGTTGTTGTAAAAATGGAACGGAAATTTAAATTTCGTTCCCTTTTAAATTCGGTACATTTTTACATTACGGCTAACTCATCGTTCACATTCGACATGTCAACTTTTATAGGTTTTGGGGTATGCTGACAAGATTAGTGGTGTCTATTCCGAAAGCCGTTTTAAACATGGGGAGGTTTAAGGTGTCTATTCCGAAAGCCGTTTTTAACCTGGGTAGATTGGAGTGTTTATTCGTTGTAAACGTACCCGATAACCTATAAATGTCGATATTTTTAATGTGAACGGTAAGTTGGACTTATGTAAAAAAAAAAAAAAAATAATAATAAAAACAAACTGATTTTTTTCGCTTAAAGATGGAATTATGTCCCTTTTGTTAATAACTTTTTTTTAATATTTTGTGTTTTGTATATATAAAGTAAAATTGTTGAATGTTATTCTTTTGATCATATTCGTATGGGGGCACAATTAAAAAAAAAGATTAAAACGGAACGAAATTTTAGTTTCCGTTCTATTTTTACAACAACCGCACCAATACGGGGGATTGATTTACTAGGATTTGTATTAGAAGCTGAGCACTAGGTGTATCAGAATTTGGGAGGAATTTTTGACACCCCTAACACAAAACTGCGAACAAAATATAAAAAACGCGTACTTTCTCTTTTTAAAGTGGGTTGTTTATTTTCTTTATGGAATATACTTCCAAAATAAACTATTAAAGTTATTTAAAAAATAAGGGAAATATTATTTTTTATTTTTTAAAAAACAGTGTTTACAAAGTGCCGGCGCGCCTTCATGCAGCCATTTTTTTTTTACGTAATGAAATCAATTGAATTTTACGAGTTAATTTATTTTTCAATTTTTAAACTTTAAAAATGTATCAAAATTTTTCTATTGGTTAATTTTTTACGATATTTTCAGGGTCACTGTGAAATTTTATGCTTTTTTAAATAAACCGAATATAATATTTTAGACAAACGTTTTGTTAAATTCACTCCCCCATTTTGAAATGTCTATTAAAATTTTAATAATTAATGTATGTACCAAAGTTTTATATATCACATATTGAAGATAAAAGATACATAAATAATATATTGTAAATTAAAATAAAAAAGTGTTTTTTGAAATTTACCTGTAAAGTCCAAAGTGTAAAACCTTCTTTTTTTAAAAACCACGTTGATTTTTTTTAATTGGAAGCCCATGTTCTACTTATATTGTCCAGTAAGTAATGGACGATGACGACAATTTTTTTCTATTTCATTCAATGTTTTTTTTTTTTTTAGATATTTCAAAAAAGAAATTCACTCGACAAAAAGAATGAAAATATAATAAATCAAAAATTTATGTATTTCTTTGAGAAAAGAAAAAAAAATCTTCGAGCGTCTTTTTTTTAAAGGCAACATCTTATAAGTAAAATTTGACTATTTTCAACACATATTTTTCACAGACAAGGCTAGACGACTAACGCGAACGTATGGTTTTTACTTCTTTATGTTCATCCGTAGTTCAAAACAATAAAAAAACTACTTCCGATTTTCGATAAAAATGTAAAATTCTTGCGTCATGACGCCTTTTTCAAATAGACGTTTAAAAAATTCTTTTATTTAATAAATAAATGGATTTTAAAATATAAATATGGATAAATTCTTAACAATGAAGAATGGAACTACACATTGATTAGTAATTTTTATAGGTAAGTGATTTTTTGGAATTTATATCGATTTTTTATAATCGACGTAAGGTAAATTTCGTTTATTTTCTTCAAATCATTTTTAAAGAAAACCGATTTAAAAAAAACAAATGTTGCATAATTTGCTATTAAACCTGTTATTTTTTAAAATTTGGTCTTTGCTCCTTTAATTGAAAAAAACTTAGTGTTTGAATTACATTTTTCAAGTAGTTATAAGCTTAGAAAGATAGAAAGTCGAATTATTCAATATTTTTTCACGCATTCGTAAGGTCGGTTTGTGACACACCTAGCTGAACACTTATTAAAATTATTTAATTGTTGAATTTTTGCATTTTGGTTAAATTTGTTAGTTTGCAATCTCTGATAATCCACTCACAAACTTGAACACAAGACGAAATTAAAAAGAATCGTACTCATGCAGAATTTGACCCCCCCCTAATTCCAATCATGGTTAGGGTTCGACCTGCAATCACCGGATTCAACCGAGCGTTGTTCAAATGTTGAAAAACTAAATCAACATTTTATTTATTTGTTTTTTTTTTCATAATTACTGATTTGATGATGGGAGTATTTTTTTCTGTTTATTTTCTTAATATCTGTTGACAAAAAATAATTTCTACATTCTCTTGAAAAAAAATCAAACTTTTCTCTACTTTCACCTAACTATTTACAGTGTTCATATAAAGCATTCATCTTTTCTTTTTATAATAAAAATTCCGTTTTCAAAAAGAAACGTTTACTGCCAAATTTCTTTTTAAAAAAGTGCAAGTTTTCCTAAAAAAAACCCTTTCCCATAACAATTTATGGTAAAAAATGAATCTTTTTTGAGGGGAAAAAAACAAATTTTATTGATAAAAAAAATTACAAAAAATAATAAAATGCAATTTTTCTTGTGGAATGTGTTCAATTTTAACAAACTGAGCCACAGCAACGCGTGGCCGGGTACAGCTAGTATATAAATAAAATATAGAATAAGAAAATCGAAAGTAAAAATAATTCGCCCCTACCCATCCTCCACCCACCTTTATCACAAAAAGAAAAGAACCAAAAACTATAAATACACAAAGCCTCATAGAAAAGAAAACGAAAACGTTAACAACAACAACAACAACTGTTCCTGGCGACGGTCGGTTGAATCGATAGAAAGCGCTTGAGACGAATATGGCTGAACAACAACTTTTGGGCGCCATAATATATGATATGCCAGCTGAAATAAAGAAAGGCCCCTCGGCGAATTGAAAAGATATCTAAAAAAAATCGGAAAAAAGAATAACTGTCTTATTCAATCAGATATGTTTGAATATATATATATATGTGTGTGTGTGTGTGTGTGTGTGTGTGTGTGTGTGTGTGTGTCTGTTTGTGTGTGTTTATAACAAATATTTATATAGATATATAAATTCCCGTTCACATACACCTTACAAGATAAAGAACCCAGAATTAGATAGAATCGAGCAATTGCATCGACAACGGACAACGCCAGACCCAAAGTGGGTTTCGATGTACTGCATCTCATCAGTGACGTGCTCCGACATAGGCGCGAACCCAGGTCGTCGCACTCATGAAATGTGCAATACTGACGACCTAACGTCACTGATGAGATGCAGTACATCGAAACTACTTTGGGTCTGGCGTTGTCCGTTGTCGATGCAATTGCTCGATTCTATCTAATTCTGGGTTCTATCTTTATCGTGAAAGGTGTATGTGAACGGGAATTTATATATCTATTTATAATCTCCTCTTAATGTCAAATATTTATATATATACATACATGTATATATGTACATATACACACAAATGTTTATATATACATATATATACACGCACATCTCTCTCTCTCTCTCTCTCTCTCTCTCTCTCTCTCTCTCTCTCTCTCTCTCTCTCTCTCTCTCTCCATTGACATATGTACACATAAAAGACTGAAAATTACTTACCACTTTTTATCCAAGGATCAAAAACAGAAAAAAAAATTCACGGATGCTTCGGTATGTTTTCCCGACTGTTGCAGGTCACTAAGTGATTATATCATCAACGATATAAATTATGTATTTTTACCCTCCAAATCCATGTAATTACCAATGATGGCCAAACTGACACTTACCTGTAAAAAAAATCATTATTATTAAAGATAAAGGTTTGAAAGTACAAAACTTAAAAATAATGTGTCATCTTTAGAAAAAGGAAGATAATCCCCAACAATTTGTGTATTCATTCTTTTTTTTGCAAACTGTTTTCCTCATCTTTATAGTCGTTTCGCTACGTCATTCAAAAAAAAAATTCTTCTGTATTATAAAACAAAACAAATAAAATCCACAAGTTGGTTTCATGCAAATGTCATCTGGAGTTCACTGAGTCCGAATAGTAAATTATTTTTATTACTTATTTAAATTCTACTCAATAATTTTCCGTAATTTTTTGTGTGCACTAATATTTGATCAGTAAATATATCATGAAGTGTTCTTGTTATTTTTTTGATCCGCTATATTTCGTGTGTACATTAATACAAATAAGTGTAAAAACTTTTTAGTCAATGGGGAATTTGATAAGATGTTTTCTTTTATTAAAATTGTTGCACTTAATGTATAAAACCGCTTGATGTAAAGATATAACAAAAACGAAAGATTATTATTGCAAAACCAGCAGATGACTATTGGCTTTAGTCTTGGAAACACCAAGGCTATAGTTAGGAGATCAGCAGACAAAGAGTTCCTCACGTCTGCTGTTCTTGAAAAGAAGTTACATGAATAGAAAGCTGTATTATGACGATTTATAAAAAAACAGCAAATTAGTGAAGACTAGAAGACCAGCAAGTCAAACGAGCCGGAACAAAGGAGGCAGACAACAGATCAAACAATTCTGAAGAACACGCGTCATAATAGCATTTAAAGAAAAAAGTAAGATTAGAAACATTACGTACGTGAGAGAGAAGATTACGAGATGAAAAAAGAATAAGACTAACCTAATTATAAATGCGCTTCTGAATCTCTTTAAGAACCCTCAAACGCAACATAGTTATTCAGTTTTAAACCATTTTTATGTTTGCTCCAAAGTTAACAGCTACAGGGAGGTAATCCGGTTTTACCAATAAGTTAATAGTCTTATAAATTCCAAGATTATCGTAGAGTAAATATTAAATTTTTACAATCGCCGTTTAAAAAATAAAAATAGTATTTAGATAATCTAAAAATAAACACTTGAATCTAATGTATACGTTTAAATAATAGATTGTATCTATTTAGCAGATATTTAAATTGGGTTATCATTATATTAAAAGCATTTAAAATTATTCTTTCAAAAATGTAATTATCTAAACAGGAAATAAAACGAACACTTATCGATTATTTAGTTATTATCGATTACTTCAAAGGATGTGTAGCGGACTGCTGGATATATTATACATATCCCCCAGTCGTACAAAATAGGAAAATGATTTTAATTGGGAAAGGAAAAATGAATTGCTTTGAGGAAGGAACGAATAACGCGTTTACTTGAATTAAACGAACTAGGATTTATTTCGTGAAGAAACAAGTGAAAGAAAAGGGTACTACACGTGTTTAGTTTGTCGTGCGTCTCTCGCTGTTTACTGGTGAGAAGGAAAGTCTATTGTCGTAGAAAGAGAAAGAGCGAAAGTCAATCAAGTTTGGTGTGCGTCTCTCGCTGTTAGCTGGTGAGAAGGAAAGTCTACTGTAGTATATATACAGAAAGAAAATGAGGAAAAAGTCAATCCAGGCCATGGAGAGAGAAAGCATATAAGGTGTACGTACGGTCTGTTAGTTTTTTTTCCCACATGGTAGCAAGTGGCGTGAGACATGCGCGTGCGCGCGCCATCTGAAACAGCGGCGGCTGGTGCGCAGACCACTCACCTCGGAAGCTGGTCCGAAAAGGGAGATGCTGCTTATTGCTCTTGCTTTTATACTTGTTTCCGGTGGTCTTTTGCGCATGTGTGGATTTCCTTTGAAAGGGAAGTGACGTTGTCCATCTGTGCGTACATGTGCGCACGTTAGCGTGTGTGTGTATACACGTAAATGTGAGTGTATGCACATGTATGTGCGTTTGCGGACGTGTGCGCGTATGTATATGACAAGTAATATGGCTTAAGATGTGAACACGTGTTTTTGTGTGAGACTAGAAAAGGCTCCCACAGATGTAATAGAATTACATATAAGTATTGGTTGATCAAAACGCTAGTTTTTTATGTCATTTACTCGACCTTCTAAAGACCGTTTTATATTCCTCTTCTTCAAATCCTGTATTTAGTGTACAGAATATGTTGACGTAAGTGTGTAATAAGCTTCCGAACGGAGTTCTTAAACTTTTGCTTATATTTCAGACTTTGGGATGGAATGTTCACGCAGAGAATTACCGAAATCTAGTGCTTTTGTACTAAAAAAAAAACAACATCGATTTATCTATTTGTGGACTGTTATTCTGATCTTCATAGTCGTTGTTTCACAACGATTCGGCCAACTATTCCTCTGTCCTTCGTCAGATGGTTAATCGCGACTGGATAGGAATATTGAGTCTCTTAATTGTATCCTCAGTGACTATGAAGATGATGATAACAATCAGCAAATAAATAAATTAATAAATGAAAAAATATAAATTACTCATCCCAAACGATTCCAATAATAAAATAATATGAAAAAAATATCGACGGGAAATTGCATAAAGATATGCCAGGTGTATGAGTACAATATTGTTATGCCAGAAAAGATTTGCTTGATTCTGAAAATAGAACTTTTTTAGTTAGAGATGCTCCTCGACATGGCCGGCTAAAGATGACCAAATAAAATCGTGATTGAACAATATTGAATAAGTTTGACAAGCAGACAAACCAAACAGATTCTCAAAATTTCCAAATCAAGCATGAAAATGAATTGGATTAAATTCGTTTCTAAACCTGATGTTTGGATTCGCCATAAATTAAATTGACAGAAGCAAAAAATACAATTAATAAATAAATAGAACACCTACTTAGAATGGCCCTGTAGTCATTGTTCCTAATTCACAGTAACCCATTTCGTCTCAGTTGCCATGTGCCTTGCTTGAAGTAAATACGAATAGTGTGTGTGTGTGTGTGTGTGTGTGTGTGTGTGTGTGTGTGTGTGTGTGTGTGTGTGTGTGTGTGTAGAGTGCATAAGCTATCTAAGAACACTTTGAACACTTTTAGAAAAACAGAAAATGACACTGCTAGATGGTGAAATTAAGAATTTCTTTTAACAAAACAAATAAATATAATATTTATTTGCATGAGTACATAAGTTCCCTCTGCTAAGGAGGTTGCATTTTCGATCGAGTTCGTTTGTCACTATATTTGTCCAGTCTAGCGTCTATCTCACTTGAACAATTGTCACCAAACTTGGTCAAAAGTTGTGTGGAGACATTGTCATCGTAAGTGAGAATAAAGGAAAAATCGGAACCTTTTGTGATATGGGAATCGGTAAAATTTGAGTCTAATTTCCGATTCCAAAAATGATTCTTTTAATTATCTTTTGAATACTATTATGGCTAAACTGTCACCTGCTTCAAGCTAGGATCGTACCTTAGACTGTCTAGTTGACGATTCTAAACTTCTGGCCGTCAGACAAGTGCCTTGATTAAGTGACAATTGAATGCTTTTATCCAATATAGAGTCACCAGTTGTCAAGGCATGTGAGCCACTCATGGATAATGGTTTATGAGTGCAAGGTGAAACAACAACGTCATGATCGATAATGGATAAAATTAAGTGGAAATTAATACAATACCGTTTCCTTTAATCATATATATATATATATATATATATATATATATATATATATATATATATATATATGATGATTGCAACGTCTTGTCAGACGAGTGCCACTCCTTCATACACTTAAAGTCCATGAGCTAAAATGACTTCCATCGCTACAGAACCATTTTAATAGCCTGAGGGAGTATCTATACACAGATGGTGTTACAGAGTCTTTGCAATGTATGACAGCTAAGTCTCTCTCTCTCGGTTCAAAATGTTGAGATCCAGCAACAAGCAAGATAGCCAGCAACAAGTTAAACTGCAGACCAGCTTAATGCGGGTACTGGTATGGTTTTTCAAATCAGAGATTTGCTTCTCCTAGAAAGGTTGCCTTCACCGCGGCTTACGGGAGCCCTCTCTACCCCAACACATACATACATACATACATACATACATACATACATACATACATACAAACACACACGGTGCTAGTTGGCCATTGACCCCGAAAAAGGGTTCATTCGCCCTTGACAAAATATATTTCAAATTCTAAGATGTTGTTAGTCTTACCGTTTATTTTTTTCGGCATGTTAAAATGTTTAATTCTTGACAGCACCTGTTTCGTAGCGCAGAAAAAAATCATATAATTATTATGTCCATTTCTGAATACTTTTCGCCCGGACTCACCAGAAGAATAAGAACTCATTAACTTTAAAAGCAAACAAAAAGAATATGGACATGATTACATAGATCCGAAAAAACGGAAGAATAGTTGCAATTGTGTTTTATACACACAAGCACACATGGTGCTAGTTGGCCGTTGACCCCGAAAAAGGGTTCATTCGCCCTTTGGAAGGTCTTGTTTTTAATCCTTTAGGGAGACTAGTCACCCTACTCACCAGACAAGTCTGGTGGGGGAACCAGTTTAGTCGCCGGTGACCCGACCATGAGGCAGGTAGTACTGGGTTACATGGTACCAGTAGCATATGACATAACCTCATACATACATACATACATACATACATTTAAACAGACAGGTGAGATTTATATTATAGATAATCCAGTTTCAGACGTTTTGATATACCCAAAGGATTTTAGTACTTTACTCTTGATTACTGGAGTGATTGTTGTTAGAATTTTCATCTGATGAAGTTCTTTTATTGATGTTTGATCTGTGAGTCTGCTGTCAGTCCTGAATCTTATTACAAGAGATGTTCCTAAAGTAATGTCTCCTATTTTTTATTCCGCGTAAACGAATCTGGGGGAATTATAAATTGCATTGTTATGATAGCTGAACTTATGCAATCATGAATTGAAAATTTTATCTCTCTGTTGCAGATATTGACGGTGTGAGACTTTCAGAAAGCAATCCCTGTCCGGGACGTGCATCAGTAACGGAGATGCGTCATTTAATTCCTCCGTGTAGAAAAAAAAAAATTGAACCGGTTAAAATTCAGTCATGTCAGTTATGAAGCTCATTATATAATCTGGAAATTTGACTCGTTTTAATAAATAGTTTTTAAGTTTATCAACATTTATGTTGTATAATTCCAGGACTAATTCATACAACATAGTAAAGCCCAGATAAGACGTTGGTCCATCTTTATGTTCTTGTTAATATACGAAATATGATCCTATATATAATATAATCTAAAAATATGCATTCCTCAAATAACTTTGTAAAGCTTTACCAAGCAAAATATTAACCTATATTATAATTAACTAGAATCGCATTACCAAAACTGGTTAATAATACTGGAACGCCTTTGGATACTTTAATATGTTGTGAATTACGTCTAGCATACAATCCCATTCAGGTATATCATATATCAAACGTATACGTATTATTTAGATTATCTGCACTGCTATTCTCAGCTTGAGTGTTATTCTCATAAGGTTTCGGCTGATGTAACCTCTGACCTTCTTCGGGTTTATCTTGTCGAATTTAGGAATCTTTACCCGGAATTTGCACGAAAATCTGAACGAAAACCTTGTTGCTCTGTCGAACGTTTAAACAAAAGCCATAATACGTGTAGATGCTGCAATGTCGAGTATCGCAGACTACGTAGAGGAGGAAAAAAAGAAAAGCAGCTACCGTTATGGGACGAAATAATAGACAGAAAACAGCGCAAAGTAAGACGACTCAAAGAAGCAGCGCATATGTTGGTTGACAATGACGTACTATGAAGACCTTGTATAAAACTTAATACAAGATGGGAACCATTAATTATGAATAATAGATAAGGTCACCATAAAATATTTTATAATGCTCCCTATCTTAGGTTGAGCATCTGGAAAGTGATATACAAATTAGCATTAGCGTATGAAGCGCTGCTCTTTATGTAAACAAATTGAGCTTAGGAATTTGGACAATGTCAAAACATTGTTAATTCACTGCCCGCATAGCAGCAGCCATATAGTGCAACGGTTAGAAGCTCCGACTGAAATATGTGAGATATTAAAATAATTTTTTTTTAACTTTTCATTCATAACTTATGAGCATAAAACAAAATCTTTGTTATTTATTCATGCAGATAAACACACACACACACACACACACACACCTATATATATATGCGTGTGTGTGTGTGTGTGTGTTGGAATATGTTTCTTTGATTATATTTCATTTTTCATTCACATCAACCCTATAATTTATTAAGCTCGATGTAATTACAGAGCATATAACAAATAAAACAAAAGTCTATATTCCAGATTTCAAGATATTGACCATCTTACGGTTTATTCCTTAAAATAACTTGACATACACAATTCTTCTTAGCACCTGTTTCGTAGCGCAAAATCATTATTAATTAATTATTTTATTAATCCATGAATTTATGTCGCCCTTAAATCACCCGAAGAAAAAATCTTATCAATTTAAAAAGAAAATAAAGGCATGTGGGCATGATTACACAATCCGAAAATTAGGAGAGAAGTTTCATTTTTTTACGCCATCTTTGATTTTTTAAGTAAAATCACCAAATTTAGATTCCAGTATTAATAGACTGTATTCATTTTGATATACATTAATAAAAAAAATATTGTTTAATATTTTAACTTATTATTTATAACTAGCCTCTCTATTTAAATAGATAATATTAATAAATATAAAATGTATAGTATATGGATTTATATTTATTTTTATACGAAACTAATTGCAGAATCTGTTGATTTGTTTATGGTAATTTGAAGATTAGACCAAAATTTTGCATATCTATAAATTTTATTTTATTACATATATAAATAATTTTAATCAGAATTATTTTATTGCTTTTGAATTAGTTTTTTTTCTTCTGATGACTTAAAGGCGAAACAAATTCATTGATTGATATAATAAAGTAATGAATGATTTTCTGCTACGAAATAGGTGCTGTCAAGAATTGTGCATCTCAACATACTTAAAGGACATTTCTGAATTTTTTAGATGAGGATTGGGTATCCGTATTATTTGGATTCATCGGACTACTGTTCTCATCTTGAGTGTGATTTTCACAATGTTTCGGACGATGTAACCTCCGACCTTCTTCAGGTGTATCTTGTCGAACTTGGGAATTTGGACGGAATTTCGACCAGAACCCTTTATTTACTTCACGGGTGTAGCATGCTCTTGTTTCATCAGCCATGACTGGCTAGAGGCACTAAGTAATTCGCAATTGTATTTTTCGGTTGCCTACACTGAGGATTGAACCTTTAACCTTCAGGAGAATATCACTTTTTATAATTGATTTTTCTAAGTACTCACAGCAATCCGCAAGGACCCGTGACACAGTGGTTAGAGTACTGTAAGAAATAAACGGTAAGATGGTCAACATCTTGAAATTTGGAATGTAGACTTTTGTCGTTTATTTGTTTATATATATATATATATATATATATATATATATATATATACATATATATATATATTGTATTGGTAGTAATTATTAAGTGTGCCTACCAGAAACAGCAAGAGATGTCTTTGGCCTGACGAAGCGATTCCCTTGCCGGGTTTTCGCCGAAACATGTATGCCTATATGTAGCCATTTGGTTGGATACTAAATTAACTTATATATATATATATATATATATATATATATATATATATATATATATATGAGAATAACTCCTTACATACAGGCCACTACCGTCGCCACCGCCTCCACTCTGACAAGCTGAAACTGTGCTTTTATCACAGTCGTTTTGGTATGGAGGCGCGGAAATGCAAAATACCCTGTTCATACATGAACCAGGGAAACTAAGGTCTGGGGAGCTGAGCACGGCAGGCTCTCCACATTATATTTTATACAACTGTGGCTATTTCATCAAAGACTCCCTATCCCAAGCACGTTGCTTGGTTGATACCGGAGCGGCCTGCAGTATCTGGCTACTGAGACTTCTCACAGAGAAGCCTCGAGTGTTGTCCATCACACTGAAGGTAGTAAATCACTCCCCCATCCCCACATACGGTCAAATTTCTTGTTTTCTGAACTTGGAATTATGGAAAGACTTTACGTGGGTCTTCATTATAGCAGATTTACCCTACCCCATACTAGGCGTGGACTTCCTGCACCACTTCAACCTGATAGTGGATATGCGCAGACGCTGGCTGATAGACGCAAATACAGAACTTTCTGTCTCTGGTGTAAAAACAAACACCCCCTCTATCAGCCAAGTATTCTTCATTGCCACTTCGGATAACCCGTATCAGACCGCCTTACACTACCTGGAGTTAACAAATTTAAATTTTGTGGTAGGCGAACCCACGCACACCACCAAACACCACATCGAGACCACAGGTGCTCCTGTTTTCTCACGCCCTCGCCGCCTCCCTGCTGATAAACTTAAGGCAGCAAAGGCAGAATTTAACCATATGCTGCAGCTAGGAATAATACGCTCCTCGTTCAGTCCATGGGCTTCCCCTTTGCATATGGTCCCGAAACGAGATGGAGATTAGCGTCCGACTGAGAACTACCGACGGTACCTGATCGTTACCCAATCTCACATATACAAGACTTTGCTTCCTCTCTGCATGGTTATAAGACCTTCTCTAAACTAGACCTAGTTAAGGCTTACCATCAGATTCCAGTGAATCCGGCCGACATACCCAAGACTGCAGTAACGACTCCATTCGGAGCATTTTAATTCTTAACTATGCCCTTTGGTTTACGAAATGCGGCTAGCACATTTCAATGCTTCATGGATGAAGTAGTGCGTGACTTGGACTTCGTCTATAGCTATATAGACGACATTCTCGTGGCAAGTGCCTCACCTGAGGAACATGTCACTCACCTCCACCTACTATTTGAACGGTTTCAGCGATACCAGGTGAGGATTAACCCTGGTAAATGTGTTTTTGGTGCGTCGTCACTAGTTTTCCTGTGCCACATTATCAGCCCAGACGGTATATCTCCGTTACCGGAATAGGTGAAGGCTCTACAAGACTTTCAACCACCCACTTCACTTCGTCAACTAAGGCACTTCCTCTGTCTGTTAAACTATTACAGACGCTTTATCCCACACTGTGCGGATCTCCTAGCTCCTCTTTCCGACCTGTTACGTAACAGGAAAAAGAAAAATGAGATCCAGCTTAAGGCTTTTAATGAAGTGAAAACAAAACTGGCGACAACATGTCTACTTGCACATCCTGTACCCGATGCCCAGTTTTCTCTGGTCATTGACGCATCAGGCACAGCTGTAGGTGCAGTGTTGCAACAGCAGCACCAACAACAGTTACAACCTCTTGCATACTTTTCATGACAGCTGAAACCGGCGGAAGAACGTTACAGTACGTTTGGCCGTGAACTCCTGGCAATGTACCTCGCAGTGAAACATTTCCAACATTCACTCGAGGGCCGTCAATTTGTGATCTACACTGATCACCGTCCGCTGACATATGCACTGCGTTCTAAGCCGGACAAATATTCTCTCCGCGAAACGCGCCACTTGGATTTTGTTTTGCAATTCACCAGCGATATCCGACATATTTCAGGTTAGCAAAATGCTGCAGCAGATGCTTTGTCCCACCTTCCCATTAATTCTCTGTCCTCACCATCGGATATCGACTTGCAGCAGATGGGCTTAGACCAACCAAGTCTGGACACGTTGGACCCGTCATCATCTGAATTTGCAACTTGCAAATTCGCATACCTGCCCGTGCCTACCTTAGACAATCAGATCATTTGTGACACTTCAACGGATTCACCTCGACCATTTGTTCCAATGACTCATCGTAAAGTTGTTTTTGACACCCTTCACAATTTGGCACGCCCTGGATGCAGAGCCACAGTGAAGCTGATTACACCTAGATTTTTCTGGCCAAATATGAGGCGTGATATCACTGCCTGGGCACGTTCCTGTGTATCCTGCCAAAGGTGCACAAGCATATTCGTGAACCCCTTGGAGCATTCAGCACCCCAGACACTCGGTTTAGTCATGTGCACATCGACCTGGTTGGACCTTGGCCGGTCAGTCAGGGATTTACTTATCTCCTGACCTGAAGCCATTTCCCTCACAGATATTTTGGTTGAGTCTGTAGTGCGAACCCTTATATCAGGCTGGATTATCACATTACGGAGTTCCCACCACCATCACCACTGATCGTGGCATACAGTTTGAATCCCACCTCTTCCAGGAACTCTCCAGGATTCTAGGGATTCCGCGTATTCGCACCACAAGCTATCACCCTGCTTCTAACGGGATGATTGAACGCTTCCATCGCCAATTGAAAGCAGCATTTCATGCTTACCCTGACCAACAGCTATGGTGCAAATATGTACCAGTTGTCCTTCTTGGCTGTCGTGCTGATATACAAGGGAGACCTGGGATACTCTTCAGCCAAACTTGTATATGGAGTACCTTTATCGTTGCCAGGCCAAATGTTGAGCCCGATAGAGTTAACAACAAGCGATTCAGCTCTGTATGTCAACAGACTGCGAGCTTATTTTAGTAAGCTCCCACTGATGCACACTAGGGAACAGAACATTAGATATTTAGTCCGAAAGGACATTTTGTCTTGGATTCATGTTTTTCTTAGAAAGGACGCCGTGAAAGGCCCCCTAACTTCATCTTATACTGGCCCCTATCGCGTGCTTTCACGTACCGATAAACTTTTACTTTAGATATCAGTGGTAAAAGAGAAACTGTTTCTATTGATAGAGTAAAAAAAAAAGCCTTTCTTGACACAAAAACACACGAGCCACACATTCCCTCTACTTTCACACAGCATCAAAACATGCATACACATGAAGGAAATGCTCCAAATGAAGACAATCATGTCACCACTACACGTAGTGGTCGACAGGTACATTGGCCGAAGAAACTGTGTAAAACTTGGTATTTCTGTTAAGAAAATTTTTTTTGCCTTGTTTTCCCTTCTTTCAAAAAAAAAAAAAAAGAATATTCTATGACAAAAGTTGCAAATATTCCCCAAGTTTTCACACAAAAGTAAGAACTTTTTTTTTTCTTTCTCGTAAAAATAAATACAATAAAAAGACATTTTTATTTTTCGCTATTTGTTATGCTACCTTTTTTCTCTGCCAACTTTCAGCCTAAGCAGGGGGTTATGTAGCAGAAACAAATGGAACCTTTTTTCTTCCTCGAATTAATGTCTCTCCCCCCCCTGTGTTATTTGGCCATATACTGACCAATCAGGGGTACGGCGCATTGATCCTTTCTATCCCCTAAGGAAATCGGACAGCATCCGGATTGAAGAATAAGAACTCGTTCTTACTGAGAGAGACACCAAACAGAACGGACCTCCATTGTTTTCTCTCTCTCTCTCTCTCTCTCTCTCTCTCTCTCTCTCTCTCTCTCTCTCTCTCTCTCTCTCTCTCTCTCTCTCTCTCTCTCTCTCTCCACCTCGGTGATTTCGAACGATATCAACGATTCCACTGGAATAATAACCGCGATAGTACCAGGTGGCCGGAGTCCAGCTTTTGACCAAGAACATATCACATTCTCCTTAATAAACCTGTTCTGTGTAACTTTTTATGAAGTTGTTGCATTTGTCATTTCAGAAGCTTGTGTTGAAGCATTTCTAAACCCTAAAGATTTTCCCCTTCCGTTGGCGATCCTATTAATACAAAATCAATCATGGTTGGTATCAATCATTGTCCTAAACATATTTTTGTGTATTTCCCCACCCGCAAGAGTGTTTGCCATTTTTTGGCACCGCCAACTACGCAATTTCTTTTTGCTTCCCACGCATTTAATTTTCTCAGCAAAGAAATGTGACATTTTAAACCATGCAGATTCCGATTTTAATCCTCGTTTTCAAATAAGAAAAACAACAAAATAATAACAATAAAACATAGCATACGAAATGAAAATAAAAAGAAAAGAATAAAGATATTCATGTTAGAAAGTTTGTAAACAAAGCGTGACGGACAAACAGATTGACAAATATCAGATGATTGGACGTATCTACAAATTAGAAACTTCTATCAAATCCGTACGTTTTGTTGAGAAAAAGTCTATTTAGAACTGTAAATGTATGTGTGTGTCTGTCTGTAAATATTTAACCGAAAAACTCTTAAACTACTGTTCATATAACATTGAAATTAACAGGAAATAGTAATCGCACACCAATGATATTTTATAATAAGTAAAATCCTTGTTCGGATTGATGAATAACGCATACAGGAATATATCGGTAAGTAAAAATGCAAAATGTTCATTTAAACTTGCCGACATATTTCTATTACTTTTACGCATGCGCAAATTCATATATGGCTTGAAGTGGGTTAATTCTAAATTTGTCTTATCTGTCGATAGCTCAAACGGTAGAGAACGCGACTAGAGTGCTAAATACATTAGTTTCGGTTATAGCTAATAGCACCTAAGTCATATTTTGTTTAAACTTCTGAAATCAGTATTGTATATGTATATAATATTTTATAAAGAATTGCCTTTGTAACAATAAATACAAAATCTGCATGAATTAAAATATATTTAAGCGTATTTTACAACCGGGTAAGACCGGGCGCCCTCTGTTAGTAAATAAAAACAATGAAAAATCGACCCCTCCCAACGAAACATAGTTTAGCTGATTCTCCCACCTCTCCCTAAGGATATTTATTCTAATTTTTAGGTATTATTCTATTTTATTATTATGGAGCAACACTGATAAAAATTATATAAACTTTGCGGTGCTTTGGTTCTTAGTCTTTTACTTTTAGCTGGATATACAAACACACATACACACAGACAACTGCCCTTTATATAATAGACGAGTGTGGGTGCATGTAAATATATCAAGGCATTCAATAATTATACAATACACATCTATCTTCAGTCAAATTATAACTGTATGCTTGCTATTTAGTTTTTAACATCTGTTAGCAATCTAGAAATTAAATTCCACCCACACAATTATTTTGTGATAAAATTTGATGGAATAGATTATTGTAGACACATTCACACAGATAAGCAGATACATACACCGGCACAGATGTTTATATGAGGTGGATGGCGCTCCTTAGCCTTGAATAAAAGCAGTTCATCTAAGGGAAGAAAAACTCTCTCTCTCTCTCTCTCTCTCTCTCTCTCTCTCTCTCTCTCTCTCTCTCTCTCTCTCTCTCTCTCTCTCTCTCTCTGATGAGAGTCTCCATAACCTGACTGTTACTATCATCAATTCAGAGCTAACGCGGCAGGTAGGTCGTCTGGACTTCACTTTTCTATAAGTAATATCGCCTGAAGAGATCTCTAGTTATTTGTAACTGGATGACTGAAATATGCTCATGAATGTGTAGCAACATATAAATGCTTATATAAAACAAATAAAAAGTATATATGTAATAATTTCGTTAAACTTTACAGATTTAAAAGTTTATTAAAGTAATAAACTTTTAAATCTGTAAAGTCTGACGAAATTATTGGATCGTTAATTCAATACCAGTAGTGCAAACGAGTAACTAAGCAGATAAAAAACGGTACTAAAATATATATATATATATATATATATATATATATATATATATATATATGGCATAATCAGGTTGACACAGGTTCTCGTCAGATCACCGAAGTTAAGCAATGTTGAGCCTGGCTAATACCAGATGGGTGACCATTTGGGAATTCTAGGCGCTGTATGTGCTCTCCGCTCACCTCGGTATTGTTTCCAGTCGTCTTGTACCTCAATTTGCCACTGGTATGCAACAATGTTGACTCAGGAGAGGCGTGGTTGAAGATTGCGCAACTCTTGCCACACAAATTTAACGCGCAGGCACCCTTACAGTGGGTATCCATAGTCTGCAAGACTGAAGGAAGCCTTGAGATATATATATATATATATATATATATATATATATATATATATATATATATATATATATTGGATGTGTTGAAATAACCAGCCATTTGGGTGAGTGGTGTTCATCTAAGGGAAAGAAAACTGACAAAAAACAAACTCTCTCTGATGATGGTCTCCATAATCCGAGTGTTTCTGTCATCAGTTCAGAACTTATGGGAAGAATAGGGCTTCTGGGCTGTGTGTAGGAAACCTATCTAAAAAAGGGTAAACTTTGATTGAAAACCTGATCTAAAGTAATCGTCAGATTCAATGTGCCATTCGACCCTCTTTACATCCCTCAAAAAATGGGTTGTGTGCTGTACATGTTCAATTCCACTGTAAAGAAACTCACGCACGGGTAACTTTCATGCATTCTGTTTTCATGCATTCTATCCTTGATATACGAGAGTACAAACCCTGAAAAATCTCTGAATAGTGGTCACATTCGAAACTGAGTAGACAGCCTCTAGATAAATAGATGGATAGAGAGGGAGAGGGAGAGGAGAAAGAAAGAAAGAAAGATAGAGAGATAGTGGTGATTGTATTACTATTTTTTCCTAGATATGGATCCAATGAAACTCTGATGTTTATAAAACAGTGCTCAATAAAAAGATAGAGCTGTATCATAGTATAAGTTTCTTTATTGACACTAATATTATTGGCTACATATATGCATACCTGTCAGCTGCAATCTCTTTCGAAATCCAGGTTCCTTGGGTTTCTATTATCAATGGGACAATTGATACTGGAGAAAATATAGAAACTTGGCTTTGGATCAGCCACTTATTGTCTTTTTTGTGCTCAAGGTCTGAGGAGACCCGGAGAGATCTTAGTTGTCACTGGCCTTTGAAGTGTTGCCATAGATGGTAGTGTCGTCTGCATATACGTCAATGAATGAACATAGAATGTGATTTGAGAGATCACTGACGAAGATAAGTAAAACAGTTGGGTCACTGAAGCACGCCAACATTGATACTTTGAATTACAGACGTCTGCTCATCAATAACTACTTGTATAAACCTATCGGAGAGAAAGGGTTAGGTGGTGAAGACATTTCCAGATATTCTATACTTGGAAATCTTGTGAAGTAATCGATGCCTCCGTTCAGTCTCGAAAAAGGGGCAGCTGCATGTGTAATTGTGAGGCAAGGGTTGCGCAATCTCCAACCACATCTTCCCTGAATCGGCAGTGTTTGAGTCCAGTGACAAGGAGAAGTCCAGAATGACTGAAAACAATGCCGAGATAAGCAGAGAGCACGTACAGCATCTGAAAGTACCAAATGGTCACCCATTTAGTAATGACCATGTTCAACGTTGCTTAACTTCGGTGATCTGGCGGGAACCGGCCTGTCAACGTGATTATGCCATGTATTGTGAAGTAAAACTTTATGCTAAACCAGTCAAATGCTTTTGATATGCCAAGAGCGATTGCTCTTGAGAGGAAACCGCTCTAGATTCATTGATCCTATGTGAAATTACAGTCAGTAAATCAGCAGTAGACCTTGCAGAACAGAAACCGTTTTACGTGTCAATGAGTAGGTTTTGTTTTGTTTTGCTTTGCTTTGCTTTGCTTTGTGTGTGTGTGTGTGTGTGTGTGTGTGTGTGTGTGTGTGTGTCTTTTCGCTGAGGTGGTTGACAAGTTTTATTTTTAACACAGATTCAAGCACCTTACTCATGACACACAAAAGACTAATTATCTGTATCAAGATGCAGAAAACGGATTTCTAGCATTTTTATATACTTGACAAACTAATGAGATTAGCTGTTCTTTATTGTTTTGAAATGTCGTGCAGTTTCTGTGGATTGTGTTAATTTCGGCTTATTTCTTTTACTAAACGATTTGTAGACTTTGGTTTCATTTTGTTAAGAGTGATGAGATATCGTAAATAAATAATGTTCAAGAAGAAGACAGAGGATACAATAAAGAATCGACAAAAAGAAAAGAGAAAGGCAATAACAGCGAATGAAAAAAAAAAAGTTTATTTTGTTTTGCGGCATATCAACTCTTTTCCGGTTATTAAAATAACTCGAAAAGTTCTAATATGCCATAAAATCGGTCATTTTTGGTAAAAGTTTTTATGCTTCAAGTTCTCCGTATCTTCAAGTATTCATTCATCGTGTTTCGTTTGATTGTTTTGTTTTATGGCATATCAACACTCTCTGAGTTATTTAATACCGAATACAGTAGTTTTGTATAACATTTCTATACTTAAAGTTCTTTATATTTTCAAATGTTTATGCGTTTCATTTGTTTTTGTTTTGTTTTATAGAGAAATTGTTTTTGTTTTTGACGTTGTTGAACATGACTGAGTTTTGCAAAAGAGGGGGTGAAAAGAATGGAATCAGTTAGGGACAAGGACAGAAAAATTGGAGCGAAAAGGGAAAGTATATTGAAAAAAGAAAATGAAGTAAGCAACCGAAGAAAAGAAAGACATTTAAAAGGATGGAAAATATAAGAAATAAGAAAAATAGATAATCTATTATATAACTCTCACCTGTCTGTTAGTATGTATGTATGTGTGTATGTATGTTTGTATGTCTGCCTAAAACTTTCGACGGAAGCGACGGATTCTCACGAGATCGGTATCGTTTTGAAATCGACGCTTCGGACGACAAATATCATAAAAATTGGCCAAAAATTTCCTTCACCCTCAACTGGGCACTTTTCTGCAGGGATAGGTCGCTTTTTCGCCGATATTTTCATAAGTCATCGCCTCTTTTCAATTGTCTAACCTTAATTTAAACCTACGTCACTTCCAGTTTGGCGATGGGCGCAACAGCTAAGGCGTCACTTTTTTTTCACTTTCTTTTCCTCCTTCGCAATACGGGTTCGAGCCTGCCTGTCTATTACCACATTTACTTGTTTTATTTTGCGCTCGCAATTTTCATTTTTTTTCTTCTTTTTTTTTTCTTTTTGCTCAACCAACACTCTTACACACACCTCCACTTTCTTTTCCACCTTTGCGTCACGGGTTCGAGCCTGCCTGCTTACTACAACGTTTTGTTTTTTTTTTTTTGTTTTTTTATCAACACACACATCCAAACACCCAGGCAATGCCGGGCACCCAGGCTAGTTATTAATTAAAAAAAAACTGATGCAATGAATTAAATATGAGAAAAAGACGAGAAAAGGAAACACAAAGAAAAAGAAAAACGAGAAAAATAATTTTAAAATTTCAAATAAATAAAGTAAAATAGAAAAAGAAAGAATAAAAGATATGAAAAAAAAATGGGTTAAAACCTAAAATGAATTTCAAAAGAAAAACTAATTAATAAAACAATTCAATTCCTGTTTAACTAAAACTATCGAAACTTGTGCAGTTTATCGACCGTGCTGAAATAACGTTATTATTTTTTAACTATTTTGTACTTTACTCTAATAATTTAATAAACAAAAGGCACTCTAAAAATTGAATTCAACTTGAAAATACTATCTAAAAATAACACGGTTCGTACACTGAACAAGCACTAAACTATCAGACAATTCTAAGTCAGTGGAATTATCAAAGTTAGACCGAGATAGCATCGTATCTGAAAATTCGACATTTGGTTCTGAATTGCCGATTTTCTTTTGTTGGACGTTGGTGCATGCTTTTAAGAGCCATACATTTGGATTTTATTACGTTTGGGAATATTTGGGGGCCATTTTTACTATCAGCTGCAATTTCTGCTATTAATTGTAAATAATAATATATATCTTTTGTTTATCTCAACTAAATAACTTTTGCATACAATTATACTTTTCTTCAGATAGAAACTGATGGCAACTAAAATAGATAATATTTGGAAAACTTTTAGATTTCGATGTAGATCCAGTTATACAAGGATTTCGTAAACAGTGCCGTCAGAAAACATTCTCATTTTGTTTCCATGACGAGTAATTATGTTTCTTAAATAAAAAACAACAAAAAGCCTAGAAAACAGCCTTCAGTCTGTAGTAGAATGGAACCGTAAATAGATGGTAACATTTAATACTACTAAGACTAAGCTTCTTGCCTAACAATCTTCTCAACTATCAGTTGCTATTGCAAATATCATCCTACTTGAGAGCCCATCTTACAAATTCGTCGGCCTCACATTCTCAGGCCACATTACTTGTTACAAATACATTGAGGACATTGCAAAGGCTGCTGTAAAGAAGGTGGGATCCCTTTACCATGCTAGAAAATTACTCACACCACAGAGCATTCTATATCTCTACAAAGCAACAATTCGTCTATGCATGGAGTATTGTTGCCACAGCTGGGCTGATGCATCTACCACCAATCGCATTTGTAGACAGGGTCTAAAAGAGTCCCAACTCAGTCCCAACTCAGTCCCACACTGTCAGTCAAGCTCCAACCTCTGTCCCATCACCAGAATGTTGCATCTCTGTGCCTGTTTTACAAATAATTTAATGGAATGTTCTTTTAATGAACTCATAGCACTTGTGCTTCTACAATGTATATACTCATGACAAGCAGCAGTAAAATCCTGCCCCTTCACTGTTGATGCTCTTGATATTGGCAAGCCTTATATTTTAATAGTTTATTCTCTCAGACTGCTAAACTTTGGAATCCTGTCCTTGTTTCCTGCTTCTGTGACTGTACTAATCTGCTGAAGTTTAAATGTAATGTGAACAGACATTTTGCTGTTCAATTGCCAATAGTCCCTTATTAGATCCCAAGTATTAGTCCCTTACGTTCCAAGTGACAACATGTCTTGTTTTGGGGGTGAAAACAAACACAACACTACAAACCTAACTGTACCTACTTGGTGTTTCAGGGGAATAAGTTTATCCTATTTTGTTTTCTTCATAAAATGCCAACACGTATTGTTTATGGTAAATTATCACCAATCATATTTCAACGTGTATGTTATGGTGGTATTAAACGAAAATATTCTTTCAATAATGGTCACCATAAAGATCGTATTTTGGGATTTATGCTTTTAATGTGTTTAGCTTGAGTTACTACTCACACCTGAGAGTATCGTTTACCTCTACAAAGCCCATGCATCGAGTATAGTTGCCACATCTGGACTGATGCATCTACCGCTACTCTCTCCTTCTTGGATAGAGTCTCCAATCTAATAGGAATCGCTTTCTCAACTAAGCTCCGACTCCTGTCCCATCGCTGTGCCTGTTTTACAAATATTTTAATATAATGTGCTCTGATGAACTCATTGCACCTTTGCCCCCCACGATAAACCAGCTTAGCAACAAAATCATACCCCTTCATTGTTGAAGTCCCTAAATTCCAGAAAGCTTTCTATTTTAATAGTTTCTTCCCTCGAACAGCCAAACTTTGGAATTCCTTTCCTGCTGCCTAGAAAATATTACAGAATCTATGGAACTTTGAAGTGGGATGTTCCTGTTAATATAATGGCTTCTTTGAGGTGGTACCAATGCAGTAAATTTATCAGAGCTCAATAAGTACAGGGTTGCAACACTGGGGCGATACAACCTTAGCAGTACAGAACCTACAAAGTTATGAAGTTATTTTTTGCATCCGGTCCAAGCGTGGAAAAGATTAGTAGTATTGGACCAGTCCAGATATTGCAACAATACTCCATGCACGTGTGGATGGTGGCTTTTCAGTGGAGAACCATTCTTCAAATGGAAAAAATGACTCAAAAAGGGATGACGAGAGAAGAAATGTATCCAATTGCAAATATTAAATGTCTTCAGCAAAAACTGGCAGCATCAATCCAGTTCGGGAAGCTTTGAATTGTAAAGAATTCCAATTAAAAAAAAAAATGCATTCATACTCCAGTCAGGATCAGCAGAGTGCAGTTCTCTTCTCATACTAAGACAGAAAAGCTATAACTGAAAATTTCAGAGAAAATGCTATAACTGAAAATTTCAAAGAAAATGCTATAACTGAAAATTTAAAAGAAAACGCTATAACTGAAAATTTCAAAGAAAACACTATAACTGAAAATTTCAAAGAAAACGCTATAACTGAAAATTTCAAAGGAAACGCTATAACTGAAAATTTCAAAGGAAACGCTATAACTGAAAATTTCAAAGAAAACGCTATAACTGAAAATTTCAAAGAAAATGCTATAACTGAAAATTTCAAAGAAAACGCTATAACTGAAAATTTCAAAGAAAATGCTATAACTGAAAATTTCAAAGAAAACGCTATAACTGAAAATTTCAAAGAAAAGCTATAACTGAAAATTTCAAAGAAAACGCTATAACTGAAAATTTCAGAGAAAACGCTATAACTGAAAATTTCAAACAAAAAGCTATAACTGAAAATTTCAAAGAAAACGCTATAACTGAAAATTTAAAAGAAAACGCTATAACTGAAAATTTAAAAGAAAACGCTATAACTGAAAATTTCAAAGAAAATGCTATAACTGAAAATTTCAAAGAAAACGCTATAACTGAAAATTTCAAAGAAAACGCTATAACTGAAAATTTCAAAGAAAACGCTATGACTGAAAATTTCAAAGGAAACGCTATAACTGAAAATTTCGAAGGAAACGCTATAACTGAAAATTTCAAAGAAAACGCTATAACTGAAAATTTCAAAGAAATTCAATAAATTTTATGCAACGATTCTGGTACCTGATTGGTTCGTTCTTATCACCCCTGGCTGTAAATATAATTGTCCAAATCTTTATGATCATACACTTATATTATACCAAAAATATTGCAACATTATGACAATGTTAACTGAAGATAAATTCATGAACATGCAGTCTTGCTGATTCACATCTATTTACATGTGAGAAAATAATAAAGATTCACTGATTATTGCTGATTTTTTTTTGTTCTGAGGATATTCATCTACTTTGCTAAAATGTTGTTGTATAGCAGAGCTACTATAATAATTTATTCTAAAATGTATTGTCACATTAGCCTCTATGGCAGGGCAACTATGATTGAAGAACTCAATGATTCAGTATATTTAATACAGTGATTCGGATTCAATCTTATGCCAAAATCTTGCAGCAGTGGCTTTGTACAGATGTAAGATATTGGCAGATGTTAGTTTTCTTTAAATTTGGTAATATCTTCTATGTGTTAATATCTGAGTTAAAACAGTTAAGTTATCTCTCCTTGTTTATAGATGAGGGAAAGTCTTTTTGGAGTGATTCCCTCTTTGCCGTTTATCTCTGAGTTAGGACCGTTGAGTTATCTCCTCTCTCCCCTTTTCTGTAGATAAATCTGTTTAGAATGACCTGCTCTTCTTTAAGTGTATCTTGTTGAACGCAGGAATGTTTCTATCAAACTCGGGAATTTGGAAGGATGAGTTCAGCAAGCTACACCTGAAGAAGGTCGGAGGTTACATCAACTGAGCCGTTGTGAAAATGACAATCAAGATGAGAACAGAAGTCCTATATGAACTCTAAGAAACCTTTTTAACAACAGATTGTCTGGCTTGATAGCATCCTTCTCCTGAGTCAAATGCTCAAACTGTCTTGCATGATATTCTCAGGCAACATGAAATCGATTAAGTACATAGTATTACATATTCCTTCCTCGAAACCCATTTGCACAACAACAACAATAACCAAGAGCAGGTCACTCCAAACAGACTTTACTTTATCTACAGATAAGGGGAGATAACAACTCAGAAATTTCATTTCTTATAGTTGCTGAAGGAAATGAGCTTTGTCTTAGTAGCATTCATTTTTTATGATAACTTCGTAGAACAAGCAGCACTGAAAACCATAAATATCAAAGAAGAGCATTTTGTTTCTCATAAAAAGCTTCGCATTTCGGTTTTATAAGTTAATACTAAAAAGAATAAGAAATGTTCCCACTTGTGGGCTCCCCACGACACCAAAGTTAGATACGAGGTCGTTTTTTTTAAGGTGCCAGTAAAAAGTGCATTAGCCTCGAGATGCAGTTTGTAGGCTGGTAACGAAATAAATGATTTGTGACACCGGTCACTTTTAGACATACATTATATATCTTTATCCTCCCTTCCCTATCCACGTCTCTCTATATATATGGTTGCATGTTCAGATAAAAAAAATCTAATTTAAATTGGAATTTCAAACTTGGGAGTGGAAACACTTAACATGAGAAAATCTGACTCAGGATAATTTCTTATAGTTTCGTGAAAAAGAAAAAAAAAAATTCCAAGGGCGAAATAGAAACTAAAAAAAAAACTCCCTTGGGAAACGTGAAGGACAAAAAAATTCAAATTTTAACTTTCAATTTTCAAAAAATTATAAATTAATTTTTTTTTTTTTTTTTTTACGGTGCTGAATTTTGAGATAAGGATTACTTATTTATTCATTTGCAGATTATTAACCCCATCTTTCTTAGTTATTGTTTCACAACGTTTCGGCCAACTATTCCTCTGGCCTTCATCAGGTGGCTATAATAAAATAATCTACCATCTGGTACGGATCCACATATGGAAGACTAGATAAGAATGAAAAACTTAGATTTATAGGACACAAAAAAATCCAACCTTCATCACCCTTTTGGGGGCCGTGGTGCAGTAGATAGATGTGTTGAATGTTTATGGTTCCAGGTGAGCAGTGTCTGAAGATAGCGGTTTCAATCCCACCCAAAGAGGATTAGTTGGTGAGGAAACAACTATGGAAGGTAGTAATTAATGAAGATTCAGTTAAGAGACTCAGCATTCCTATCCCATTCCGGTTAACCACCTGACGAAGATCAGATGAATAATTGGCTGAAACAGCAACTACTAAGATGAGGATAACAATCTGCAAATAAATGATTAAATATACAAATTACTCATCTCAAAGGATTCCAATAATAAAATAATAAGAATTGGATATTCGTATTATTCTTCGGACTACTGTTCTCAGCTTGTATATTACAGACTGATAACAAAGCCCACATCCAAGAATACTTGGATATGTCATATAAAAAAGAATCTATGTTTGGGAATTTCTGAGATGAAGATTTGGTTATTCTTTCATTTTGAGAGTTATTTTCACAACGTTTTGGCCAATGAAACCTGTGAAGATGAGAGTCAGGATGAGAAGAGTAGTGTGGAGAATCCAAATAATTCAAAACGAGAAGAGATTGAAAAGTGTAAAAGTTTCCATGTCTCTACTTCTCTCAATTTCTCTCTCCATCTTTCTCTCTTTTTCGTTTTTTCACATCCCTCTCCCCACCCTTTTTCACCTCCACCCAGCCCATTCCTCCCTTGTTTTTATACTTGAAAACATTCCTCTCTTGTTTAAATGTATTAAAAATAATGTAAGTCATTCATCTCATATTGATATAATAGATAACATTAAAAATGGCCGGAAAAACAACCCACTTAACGAAACTTGGCCCAGTTGAAAGAATGAATAGCTTGGGCACAGTCAATCAAGAATATACCCATCTTGTGGCTGTATGGTTTATAGTTTTCATAGTCATTCACCAATTCTTTACATAAAAGATCACATTGAAAATGGCTGGAACACCAGCTCTTTTCGCTTGATGAAAATAATAATACAAATTTTAGATCTTTATCTGAATACTCGGTTGGATAAAGAGAGAGAAGGCAAAATAAAGTCTTAAACTGCACCAATCAAAATTGATATCGAGATATTGGATGTATAAGGTTGGTTGTCTTAACTATATAAAGCAAATTTATAGGGATTCAGTATGTATAAAAACAATATATTGGTATATACATGCGGCAACTTATATACGTTTAACACTCTGTCATAATATTTCTTGTTCGATGGCATCATAGACGATGCAATATGTGGAAAATATAAGTAAAATAAAAAAAAAACAAATTGAACAATATACTCATCCGTTCCTTCATTGTTAGTAATGTGTGTTTCTTTCATTTTAGCAGCTGACTGGCCTTTAGCCATTTAACTCCCTTTCATTGAGCGTATAGTCCTGCATTTGAATACGGCGCTATGATGCAGGAGCGATACTGAATGAAGACACTTTTTCACTGTTCCACAAGTTTCAAACTCCCTACTGTCATGGCAAACATAACCCATCCTCAGTTCCAAAAGTTCGTCATTGATTGGGGAATGTACAAGCACGTTACCAACATATCCCCAACACAGGTTCAGAAACTCCTGTACAGTTATTGTGAGGATTCCATACGGACCACCCTTTGTCAGAGCAGTCCAGCTATCTCCTGTTCCATCGGCCAAACCAGCATGCCTTCCTTTTGCACCAATTCTGGAGAATGTGTCTAAACTTGTGATGGCCAATGTTTCAGCCTTGAGCAAATTGAATAGTATCACATTTGATATCACCAGTGCAACACAGGCAGACTTCAACTATCAAGACCTGATTTCTCTCATCCAAACTGGCTTCCCATATAAACGGAATCGTGCTGTGGGTCACTTCCAGGAATATAGAGCAGTTCGGCACCGGCTCACTACTCACTACTATGGCATTGCTCTCTTAGGTCAGTAGTTTGTAATCCTGCAAGCATTGTACAAAGTCATCCTTGATAACCTGGATGCTGCCAATCAGGGTGTCTCTGACATGAAGTTTCATGCAAATCAGTGTGTGTAATGGACTGGTCTCCACAAGTGTATCATAAGTTACAGGGAAAATTGACTTGATTGTGTGAAACACCCGCCATCAAATTCATTTGAGCCAATCATCTTGACCAAATCGCCAGAATATCCGTTCCAACAAATATGTGCTGACTATTTTCAACATGGATCGCCTGCATATCTGATTGTTGTGGACATATTTGGTGGTTGGATTTGTGTATACACACTGAAAGCACACAAAGTCAATCGAAAGACACTGGTAGACATTATATGTAACCTATTTGTTACGTATTATGTATGAGAGAAGTTGAGCTTCAATGTATTCTGATGGTAGATGGGCACAGAGTTCAAAAATCTTCTCCGGGTGTGGGGTGTAACGCACCGGCTCCCCTCAGTCGCATATCCCCAATCCAATTGCAGGGCAGAGATCGGAGTAAAAATAGCGAAAAGAATTATCCACAATAATGTTGACACAAATGGCAGTTTGAATATTGACAAAGCTACTTGTGACATGTTACAGTACTGGAATACTCCATTATCCGACATGTAGTTGAGTCCTGCTCAGATCCTGTTACACCACTAACTTTGAGATGGAATTCCATCCCATCCAGATCATTATCTCCTCCACAAAGAGTGGGTCATCTCTGCACAGGATAGAGAAGCATCAATCAGTAAGCGCAACGAGGCCTTATTGAAACGCTATAATTAAAAAATTCATGAACACCAGCCCTTGTTATTGAGGTCTAATGTGTTGTTGTAAGGTAAAGAAAAGAAGTGGATGCTTGGCGGCCATATTGTTGAGATGCTATGAAACCATCAGTATCGTATGAAGATGTTTCATTTCGGTCGAACCACATTGTAAAATAGGAATTTCCTGAGATTGATGTCACCAAATGTGATTACCAATCATCAGTTCATTCCATCAGCTGGTGATCCAGTGACAGTTAATACTCCGCCAGTTTGAGGTCTTCTTCATGTTCATGCTCTGCTTTCTGACCCATCGATCACTGACGTCACTACTTTAGCCATCTAACCCCTTTCGTCGAGCCTACAGTCCCGCATTCAAATAAAAATAATGAAAAATAAAATAAATAGATAAAGTTGGTTGTTTTTGTTTTACGGCATATCAACCTTTTTCAGGTTATTTAATAACGAATCTAGTGATTTTGAGGAACGATTTTTAAATGGAGTATATTTGTTTTTTAAGTCGGATTCTATTTAATCCATAGTTGCGACCCTAACAGGTACTACCACTCCGGGTCAGAGTGGACCTTGGAGCAGTGGCAATTAAAGGGTGGCTCCACACTTCCCAAGGCCCTCAAGCTGGGGCCTCACCATCGGATATAGTTTTAGGTCATATCCAGGACTAAATAGATAAAGAAACAAATAAGCATATATATATATATATATATATATATATATATATATACACATATGTGTGTATGCATGTATGTTCGAATATGGAGGTATAGATATAGATAAATATATAAATTTAAAAAATTAACAAATAAATAAATGGAAATAAAAACTAAATACAGAATCTACATTAGAAATAAAATGATATGAAACAAATAATTAGAAATAATTGAAAATAGATAAATAAATTGGAACCAGATACATTATAAGCAAAAAAAAGCCAAGGCAACACACAAGCCAGGACCAATATAATAATAATAATAATAATAATAATAAGAAGAAGAAGAAGAAGAAGAAGAAGAAGAAGATGAAGAAGGAGAAGAAGAAGAAAGACAGTTTATTTGAGCAAGCTAAATAAATCTCCTAGCAACGCCCATACTTGGCCTTCATAGTGTAGTATCTGTTCTGATGCTATGCTTCACCTTTTTCAATCCTCGATCAGTGGGGGAGAAATCCTTCATGACTGAGACAACTTTTGTTTTTGTTCATATCTAGAGTGCTCCTCTTTGAGGAGCTGGATTTTCCCCACATTAAAACTGACATTGTGTCTAACTATGCCATCGTGGGGAGGCAAATAAATAGGAATAATTACGTTATGACCTGACAGCAATGTTTTTAATAATTATTATTTTAAAAAAAAGATATTAATAAACAAATTAATAAAATAAAATAAATAAGAAATTTAATTAATCAAATAAATAATTTATATGTTAATATTTATATATAATAAAAACACAACATAATAGAAATCCGAATAAACTTCACATTAAACGTTGTCTACAGGGTGGTCAAAAAGTCAGGTAACATGTTAAAGGTAGAAAAAACAATATGATCCATTATAATCTCTATTCGTTTAATATTATTCGTTTAAATATTTGAGTGTAATATATAAACTACCCCTCCTGATTTCTGGCTTTGGGGCTATGTAAATGATAGCGTTTATGGCAAGAAGCCTGATACAATAGCGTCGTTAAAGTTATTTATTGAAGAGGAGATTGCGCGGATATCAGCTGACATGATTACACGTGTTACACAATCAGTGGTTAATCGCTTCCAGCGATTGATAGAGAGAAATGGACGACAATTAACAAAATAAACATATTTCATGTTTGTTTCATTTTATATTTCAATGTATGGTACTTAAATATACGAGTATTGCTAATATCGTTTTTCTTTAAAATGTTACCTGACTTTTTGACCACCCTGTACATTATAGTTTCACAGCGTCACTCATTTCCGTTCAGAATTTAAATAATCACTGGTTCGCTAAAAAATTAAAAAAAATGATCTAAATTATTAATCAACAAGTAGATAAAGAGAGAATTATATAAAAATGAAAAAATGTAATAGATAAATAAGTATACAAATGAAAATGTCTATGTTAACAGCGATTATATTAATTAAGAAACCCTACGTGTAAATCCATTCTGCTTTACAGGTTATTAGATTAAATGAACTTCTTAACGTTGCCATACAACGCACGTACTATAAACATTAAGTAGCACATTACAGTTATGTATACATTTTTAATACGATATTAATAAACAAATATATAATAAAACAAAAAAAAAACATAAGATCAGCATATTTTATTGACGGACACGGCCTAACATAAAAGCGTAATAGGTGTAACATTAAAGTTGTCTCCATTACGGATTCACAGCAGTACTTACTTCCGGTAAGAATTTAAATAATAACCGATATCGCGATCGCTAAAAAAATTTTAAAAATCAACTAATATTTTTTTTTAAAAGATTAAATTAAACAGATGAATAAATTAAAAAAAAAATGAAAATGTCTGTAGTAATATAAATATAGAAACCCATGCATAAACCGTTTTCTGCTTTACAATTCTTCCATTTCCGCCTTACGATATTTCAATGTTTTCTTTTTCAACGACATTCTTTGATCCCTTTCTTTTGAAAAAGAGATGTTATCTCGAAATATGAAGACCTCCACCATCCTGACTACATCAAACAGTTAGTTTATATTTACTGGTTTATATTGTGATTATCTTGAAAAATAAATGGATATACAAAGTTAAATAAAATAACAAAACCAATAAGATCTTTCATTTGTTCATACGTCATGTCAATACAACAGTCGGCTATAGCCTTCTTATATTCTTCCATATCTATTTCTCAGCAATTCTTCAAGCAAACAACCTTTCTCTCTCTCTCTCTCTCTCTCTCTCTCTCTCTCTCTCTCTCTCTCTCTCTGTGTATATATATATATATATATATATATAGATAGATAGATAGATAGAGAGAGAGAGAGAGAGAGAGAGAGAGAGAACTTGAATGCCTACTAGACACTGCCATCAAGTGTATAAGGTCTCTCTATACAGGAGTCAATCAACCTTACATAAGGATACTTTTCCCTACAAATGAGCCCAGACTAAATATTCAAAATCACATAGTATTCAGGGCCTGAATAAGCTCTCCTTAGTATGGATAACCCACAAGATATGGTGCATCTTCTCCAACTGATATTACCTGAAGTAACAACGCGAAACTGGATACTTCACTAGACTAGATGAATTCTTGTCCTGGGATCTAGTAAGACCAAGAGACTACAAGAAAGGTATATCATGACTATTCAAATGCAATACCGTAACCAAGGATTCAATTGCCTCAACGATTTCATCTTCTGGCAGGATGAAAAACGCTGGATATGAACTAATGACACTGTCCTTTACGGAATCCTCACAACAACTGTATAGTAGGTTCTGAACCTGTGTTGGGGGTAGGTTGGTAGCATTCTTATACGCTCCCCAATCAATGACAAACTTTCGGAACTGAAGATGGGTCATGTTCGCTATGAGAATAGGGAGTTGGATTGAGGCAGCGGGAGGTTTGAAACTCGCGAAACTAGCAAAGACAGACGACTATATCTTCTGAGAATAGGTTTAGCGAGAGCAAGGATAGCAAGTCGATTACCAAGAACATGAATACCGAAACCGTTCGAATGGGCAGTTAGTGCTTAAACGATACGCCTTTTTCTTTTTCTTTTTTTTATTTTTTACAAAGGTTTGAGCGTATTGAGTACAGTCAGGGTTCGGGATATCAGCCTCAGTAAAGAACTTTCTCCATTCAGCATCACTCCTGCATCGTAGCGCCATATTCAAATGTGGGATTGTGAGCTCGATGAAAGAGAATTAGATGGCTGAAGGCCAGTCAGCGTCTGTTCTTTAACTACACCACGTGATCAACCAGTTCAGTCAGTTTGGACTTCGACGTGCACTGGATTTAAAATGAAGGTCGACCGTTTTATAGATACATATACATAAAACAAAAAGGCTGACGGACCCTTAGCCATCTAACTCCCTTTCGTCGAGCCTAAGGTCCCGCATTTGAATAATAAAAACATTTCGTTAATTGGAAAGAGGACAAGTATGTTTTGAACTTTCTTTACTCACTCAGTGTTTCAGACGTAAAACTTTAATGGAATGTTGGACTTTTATTCCTGCTTAATCTTTCTTCCTCTCTTTTTCCTCCTCTTCTTTCTCGCTCTTTTTATCTATTTATGATGTAATTATGATGATTGTTGTATCACCTGACTGAATTGTACTCGCTGATTGGTTTGGGAAGTTCCCGCTTGTTTTTTGAAGATTTTCGTTATTTCGTCTCCGTCAAAAAAGACGTAAAAATTAGAAACATTCTTAACTGGACTTTACAACAGTTGGAAATCAAGAAAGTTTGGAAATAAGCTAACCAAGTGAAGGTTATATTTTATCCTGATGTCGTGATTAGACTATAAAATGTCGAAGAAGAAGACATGTCTATAAAGACATAAAAACCAGTAAATTCGTGCATCTGATGTAAAAAAAAAAAAAAGAAGCAGAATATTCCTTCTAGGAATGGAAAAGTTTAATGGCATACACGAGGCCGGAATGCTGCGAGGCTAAATTTAGCCGGATTAAAAATGGAAAATCGACGTTCGATGTACACGATAAGAAAGGAAATTTTGCCGAGCGAGGTGGTGGAACTCTACTACTGAAGAGGCGAAATTACGGGAATTGCCAAATTAACTTTGATTGAACATCGTTTTATTTTCGTTTTTCGTCGGAACTGATGTGGATTTATTTACCCAAAGTGGAAAAAAGGGGAAGTAACTTGTGTTGTCTTATTTTCGTTTATACGTTAAAAGATAGTATGGTAGTACATTATAAAAGGTGCCGCAGTAAGTGACTTCTTTATATCTATCTCTTCTTTCCTTCTTGTGATAATTAAATTGATTGACTTACCGAGGGTGGCTCGGTGGGAAGGGAAAGACACTCATGGCTGTGAACGGCCCGGCCTGGTGTTTGTTAATGAAGAAAATAGGATGTCTATTCCTTATAACTTAAATAGACATTCCAGTCTCGTTTCAATCTCGCTGAACGAGAGATTGAGACTATAAAAAGAGACACCTTTGTAGGTTGTTGTTGTAGTTTGTTCTTGTCGTTGTTAGAGATCTATCAGACCGGTACGACAACTGTTAACAGCGCGTTATATTTACAAGAATACGTTTGCTTGTAAGCAACGAGGTAATTTTTCGTTGCAAGCTAAACGTCTTTTCTTCTCCCCCCCCCTCGTCGGTAGGAAATATCGACAATTTCTCACTCTCTCAATGGTTTCTTTTATAGTTACTTATGGCTTGTTAGACCTTCTTAAAGGGACAAATGACGATCGTTTCTTGCTTCTTTCTTGTTTTTATTGTTGCATTTTTAGTACCTTCATAACTATGACTCGCAGCATAAAAAAAATAGTGGAAAATTTCCGCAGAGGAGTATTCGAATATCTATATATTATATATAGAGATCAAGTGTTATCCTCCGAGGTTTCAAGAAATTTTAAAGAATTAAAATAAAATAAAAAAAATATAATAAATTCGTATTTTTATTTGTCTTTTTGTTTGTTTGTTTACTATTTAATTAGTAACTACAAAATGGTACAGTGTTTCATATTAAAAGCGGGTGTAATATACACTTTATTTCAGCATGATTTCTTTATATACTTTGTATTCAATAGAAATCTACATTCAATGAGTACCCTCATTTGCATGTTAAATTAAGACAAATCTATTTTAATAATTAGCTCGATGCTACTAATATATACATATTTATATATCTATAAAAGTGTGTGTATGTGTACATTTCCATACGAAATAACTCTGAGAATTTTTAGTCTACAAACACGAAATTTGATATAGAGGGTACTGAGATTTGGGAAAATCTATGAGATCGATTTTCGGCCAGAAATTCGGTTATTAAGAGGTCAAAGTTCAACGATTTGACTTTTGAAAACTCTACCAAACTCCTCCGACAGTTATGGGTCTAAACACTTGAAATTTTAGATATAGATTCCTTGGACATGGATCTAACTTAATAACTTGATTTGAGCCCAAAACAAATGTTAGGGGATCATAATAGGGGTCAAAGTTTTAAAACAATTGACCGCTTTTTTTTTTCTTTTGCTCAGCATACACCTCTAAACACCCGGGCAACGCCGGGCTGAAATGCTAGTTATACATTGCGGAACAAATTAAATTTTGTGTTAGCTTTCCATTGTACACGAGCTTTCAAACCAGACGCTGTAATAACTTCGTGCGCGCATATAATAGATTAAACCTTATTGTGACACATGACAGCTGATGTATTATTTTCTGTCTTTTCACTAAGGATCAAAGAAGCAATTAACATACAAGCATGTCATAATTAGACATATTCACCTATACGACTTAATGTAAGGTGTTATATTAGGGCTGAGAAATAATGTTACTTCAAGTTGAAGAAAACTGAAATGAACAAAATTGCGACTTTATATAGTTTCAGAATGTGAGAGATTATATAATTATTTCCACAGTAAAACAACGACGCAGCTCACAGGTGCCATGACAGCCAACAAACCGGAAGTCCAAGACTCGAGTTTAGCCCTCATTTGGGCACATCAGTTAGACATACCCGAACTCGGGATTTGAAACCCGAGCCTCTTACATGCGAGACGAATACTCTGACCCATGGGCAAGCATGCCACATACAAGAATGTGTGTGGCGCGTATATATATATATATATATATATATATATATATATATATATATATATATATATATATATATATATATATATTGTTCAGTCGTAAAATACGCTTAAGTATAATATTTTGATTAATGCAGATTTCGTATTCATTATTATATTGAACCCAATGCAGAGTGTAATGACTGAGCTATGAAGACAGGCTAAAAATTAAAATATGAACCAATAGCTACTACGTTATGCATGCATATTCGTAATGCCGGTGTTCGACCTTCACCTGGTAAATTTCATTTTTTTTGAATTTTCACACTTTTGTACGGATATATACCCATATATAAAGTTTCGCATGGGTTCAAATACCTTATATATGAAGTTTCATGTCTGTAGACCAAAAGCTCTAGGAGGAGTTTGGTAGGAAATTTTCTTAAAATAAAAATATGTATACATGAATATATATGGAAAGAGTTTTATGTTTACTATACACTTTTTACGCAAATATTACGCAAGTATAAATCATGTAGAATATCTGCATGAATATAATTACATGTAATAGTTAACTAAAGAAGTAAAAAAGTATAAGTGTATATACATCCTATGTACTGTTCATAATTACTATAAGATTTAATTTCCTTACTAGTATGAGATGAAAATGAATATTAACTAAAAGTATTTAAATAAAACTTTTAATTCAAAGTTTTCTTAAAAATAGGGGAAAAATATATTGTAACATGTGAATAAAAATTTATACGAAACTAAGGAAGATTGAAAAATGACTATCTGGACATACAAATATTTTGGTGGAAATAATACCAGTATAGTTACATTCCAAGATCCAAATGATTACTTTTCATTTAAAACATCTTTTCCAGCATTGTTAAAGTTTCAGTACATTTTTTTATATATCTGTTTCGTTATGCAAAAAGAAACGATTATTATTACGCAAATACCACATCTTTAGAAATTCTTTGCATAGATAGAAAAAATGCATGACAATATAATACGGCAAGAAAAAAAAAACGCAACATCGTGTGCTTGTTCCGGCAGCCATCTTCGTTCATACTTTTTCTGAAGAGTACATGCACAAAAATAGACGGCATTGACACAATAATAACGTTTGTTTCTGCATAACGAAACGGATCTGTAAAAAAAATGTACCGAAATTTTAACATGCTATGAAAAATACATATTTGGATCTTGGAATGTAAGTATTAATTTATATATGCTCTGTTACTATGTTTAACAGACATTGAGCTTCTAAACAAAAGCAATTAACATACACAAAGAGTGAAATATAATTGAAAAAACATATATACTATAGAATGTACACCAAGTACAACTGTAGCATTCATGCGACACCGACAATGAACAGAGTGTCTTCCTAGTCATCTTGTCAATAAATTTGTATATGATATAAATTGGATTATTTCTGCATTTTTTTATTGGGTAGTTTCTACTGGAGAACCAGGAATTTATAATTTATTTAGTTTTTAAATCTTCCAAACAGCTACATGTTAAACAGATGCTGATCTGTTTTCTATTTAACAACTCAGTTAAGAATTTTTTTTATGTAGTTTTCACTGTTAATAGTTGAATCTTCTTTCGTAATTGTGATTTTTCTTGCGCTAAGTTGGCTAAAGTTAAGTTTGCGATGTGTTGAACTTAGTATCCCTAGGTGTTTACATTGTATTCCTCTTATAAAATACTCTTTATACTCTATCTCTCTCTCTCATTATATATACATACATACATATATATATATATATATATATATATATATATATATATATATATATATATATATATATATATATATATATATATATATATAGTGGCGCCAAAAAGAAAGTCAGCACTTGTTATTTTTTCAAAAAGCCCAAATTTAAACTAAGTTGAATGTGACTTTTTTTTTATTAATATATTTTCACCCCAAACAAGGCACATTGCCACTTTGCTGTAGGGGGGTACTATCAGGGACATAAGCTACAGGAAGCAGGAACCCGGAAGGGAATTCCAAAGTCTAGCGGTTCCTTTAAACAACCTAAACCTCATTTGATTTGCGTTTTATTCCTCTATCATTCGTTCGTATTTGACTGTAAATTGAAATATCTAGGTTTTCATGTCAAGTTAAAAAAATAACTTCTTTTTTCTTTTTTTTTATACGGTGGTCACCACTTATCAAGGCCCGGAAGCCACTCAGGGATAAAGGTTATTGCAAGTACATTACGTTAGTGTGGAGATTTGATGAAGTGTTTACTTAAAGGGGCGGTTCATTAGGAATTTGTTTATGTTGGACTTGAAGACATCCAAGTTGTAGTCAGGTGGGAAGCAGGCAGACGGAACACAGTTCCACAGGCGTGCAGTTCTAAGAAAGAAGCTTTGTTCATGGAATTCACGTTTTGATTTAGGCACAGATAAAGAGTGGGGGAAATTTTTCACAGTGGATTCAGCTAGGTGGGTGTTTTTCGTGAAAGATTGGCGAGGGGGACCAGAGATTGGAGTTCAGACGAGCATCTGCCATGGAAATACCGATAAAACAAGGATAGACTCGCAACGTCTCTTCTGTGGGAGAGAGGTTGCAGGGTAGAGAAAAGGGCATCCCCCACTAAGCCACGAAGTCTATTTTGTACTCTGTCAAGGCAGGATAGGCTTCTTTTAGCAGCTCCTGCCCAGATATGGCAGCAGTATTCTATCCTTGGACGTACTTGGCTTTTATATAGAGAGAGAATTGCATCAGTAGTGAGATATCTTCTGGAGCGGTAGAAGGATCCCACCATCTTTCCAGCGACCTTGGCAACAGACTTGATGTATGTGTTCCATTTCAGATCAGGAGTAAAGGACAAACCCAGAAGCTTGTCAAAATACGGGGCTTCTCCTAGACGAGAGTCATCCATTTCAATTGATGCCAGATGGGGATCAGAGCGTTGATGATGTAAAGATAGGAGTTTGGTTTTACATGCATTAAAGGTAACCAGTCACGTCTTCCCCCACTGGACCACGCGCTCGAGATCAGAGGAGAGAGAATCAGAGAGAACTTTGTCATTTACAGCTTTTGATGTGTTTCCGTAGATGGTCGTGTCATCAGCATAGATGTCTACGAATGATTTAAGTATGTGTTTAGGGATGTCATTGATATAGATCAGGAAGAGAGTTGGGCCCAGGATTGACCCTTGAGGGATTCCAGCATTAATACTGCAGGCCTCTGATTTTTGTCCATCGACCACTACTCTTATGAGCCTATCGGAGAGAAATGATTTAATGATTGAGAAAACATTTCCAGTAATACCGTAGCTGGAAATCTTGTGAAATAGGCCCTTATGCCATACCTTGTCGAAGGCCTTTGATATGTCAAGAGCAATTGCCCTAGAAAGGAAGCCTTTATCTAGAGATTCACTAATCCTGTAAGATATAACCGTTAGCACATCTGCGGTAGATCTTGCAGAACGGAAACCATATTGTGTGTCACTAAGAAGATTGTTTCTGCTGAGGTGGTTTACTATTTCTCTATTTAAATGGATTCCAGCAACTTACTCATAACACACAGGAGACTTCAAGTCCACAAGGCAAAAAGAAATCAGCTTCAAATATACACCTTTAAAGCATACAAAGGATCTCTAATCGTAATTGTAGTTGTTCCAGGTTATACAACGTAACATGTAGTTCATATGGCTCGACGTTTTCTTAGTTATCGTCAAGAGCTCATTAATTTCCACTTTCATGGTTTATCCAATCATTGCAGATTGAAATGTGATGAGAAAATGATACGAATGACTGTGCAAAAGCACAAAAACACCCGCAGTGTTCGTGATGCCCTTAAATCTGGTCGTCTTAGAGTTACTTCTTGCGGGGAAGACAATGCTATCAAAATTCGCAGCTCCAGAAACAGATTTGAAATGACTCTCAATATCCAACAATAGTGTAATCTTATTAGAAAACTGCTCTTTTTTTGCGGTCAAGAACAGATTGAAGGAATTTAATTTGCGAGTCTGTGTTGCAAAACACACGTCAGTGATTTCTGTAAAGAACAGAAAGCGGCGTCTAGACTTCGTCAGATGAAATAAAGATCATGACACTTCATATTGGTCGGAAGTGATTTTTAGCGACGAAAGCAAGTTCAATAAGCTAGGCAGGGATGGTAGGCAGTACGCCCGTCGAAGGATGGATGAAGAATTTAATCCTAAATGCACAGTTTTAACACTGCAAGATGGCAGAGGTTCAGTTTTCGTGTGGGGCATTATCAGTACCAATGGTCCAGGGCCTATAGTTCGTTTGCAAGGTCGAATTAATTCGACCAAGTACATTAATATGTTGAGTATTTTCTACTCAACTTTGGCCGGAATTTGGACGAAAATCCCATCTTCATGCAAGATAATTCACCCATTAACACAACTGGCAATGTCAAGAGATTCCTTGAAGAGCATGAGATGCCGTGTTTGGATTGGCCTGCACAATCTCCAGACTTCAACATTTTTCGAAAACGTATCAAGCAACAGCTACGCAATGATAAAATTTTAAATTTGGAAGAACTGTGGACAAAAATTAAAGAAACGTGGGATGCCCTTTCACTGGAGTATTGATGCAGATTAATACAAGAAATGCCCAAAAGATTGCAGGCTGTCAAATTGCAGAAGGGTTATACTACTAAATATGAACCAGTTCATTGTGTTCCTGTTGTATTTGTGTTGCATTAATGTTCTAAAGTTATATTTAAATAACAATTTTCCATTGTGCAGATTTTCTTTCGGCCTTTTCGATTTGAAGTTATTTTTTTAAATTGACGTGAACATTAGGATACTTCACTTAAAAGTCAAATATTAGCAAATAAATATGAACATGTAAAATTATAGAGGAATAAAACTGAATCCAGTGAAGTATAGGTTGTTTAAACAGTTACGTTCAATTTAGCTTAAATTTGCGGTTTTTGAAAAAAAATGACAAGTGCTAACTTTCTTTTTGGCAACACTATATATATATATATATATATATATATATATATATATATATATATATATATATATAAGCTGACATTGCCAGCTAGCTATTACTTTGTAAGTTCACTATTTAAAATATTTGAATCGAAATTTTTAAATAATAATTTATTCATTCTTTTAAATATTTATATTCATATCATATTTTAGCAATTTATGATACGAATTTTTTTTTTTTCAAATAAGGGTGTAAAGAGATCAAAAGGAAACGCAGTTCACTTAGAGTAATGCCCCCTGAATGACGTCAGTTTCTTTTTGATAACAAGTAGCCCCGTTGCAGCCAGATGGCTGCATATTGTGAAAACCAATATTTACGAAACTAAAGTTAGCAATTACCTATTTTTTCGTCGGTTCTCCTGTAAGAGATATCTCCTTAAACTACTTTAACAAAAAATATTGTATTTTCAACAAATATTAACGAAAAAAAAAATGAGATACGTGGGCAAAAGTATTATTTTATTTAATGGATATATATATATATATATATATATATATATATATATATATATATATATATATATATATATATATATATTCACCTGTTATCCCTTTTTAAAGAGATAGAACGCCTGATCATCGAAGACAAGAAGATGCAAGCAAGCAAGTCAATGGAGTTTTATAATTAAATAGATATATGTGAAAAAGTAGATTAGGACTCTCCACTATGCCCCCATCCCAACCTAGCCGAATTTTACATTTTGGGGGTGATTTTAGAATCGGAATTGGGAAAATAAAAAGAAATCGGCGATTTTAGAATCAGAACCAGAACAAATTTTGGATCGTCATATCACTACTAATGGTCTTGTTAAATTTTATGTTTGCATTAACTAACTCATGGGATTGAGTTACATAGTTTAACGGATTTTTTCTAATCATAAACAAACCTCATCTAAAATTCCATCATGTTAAAATGTAAAAGACACTTTAGACATTAAATGCTTAAAATAATCTCATTTTCATGGTCAATTAATTCAAATTATTGCAGCAACTGACGATGCCTAAGTGAGAATTCCTAATTAGTTCCGTTAAAAAAGACACAATGAATCTGGTTTACATACGAATGGAATCAATTAACCTATTATAACATAGTATTTATTTACAAAAGCATGCTTAAAATGAAATTCACCATTTAACATTTTTAAGATTCATATTACATTTGAATTGATATGTCATTCTACACTTATAATGACTTTCTATATTATTTACATATTTGCGGTGTGTAAAGACATTATGCAAATTAGGAGAGAAAATAGTCATTTTTCTTTTATCTTTTTTAATAATATGGAAGGAAAGAGGCTTACTATTTTTTTGTTTTTTTGTTTTTGTAAGAAAAATGTCTTCATTTTCAACGTAATTCTAAAATGAAAGCAAAGTAAAATTGTGATATTGGTTATTGTATAACAAGTTCCGATTAATATATAAATGTCTATATTCGAAATTACAAGATGTTTTCATCTTACCATTTATTTCTTTCAACATGCCGAAATGTTTAATTGTTGACAGCACCTGTTTGGTAGCGCAGAAACAATTATATAATTATTATGTCAATTTTTTGATATTTTCTATCCTGACATATCTGTATGATTGTTTCTGCGCCACGAAACAGGTGCTGTTAAGAATTGAATATTTTAAAATGTTGAAATAAATAAACGGCAAGATGAACAACATTAAATTGGAATTCTGTGATGGGATCAATGCTCTGCCCTTAGTAAGTGGGCAAAAAGCCTCCTTGACTGGGCATTTATTAATCTTTGTTCAAAACCAAAGTAACACTTATATCCCCACATAAAAATAAGGGCGTTTCTTTATTATAATAATGAAATACGAATTATTGCATTTCAAGTAAAACCAACAGTAGCTACTAGTTGTCATGTCGCAGTAATATATCCAAAAATTACGAAAAAGGATAAGTTAAAAAAAAGTAATTATTAATAAAACAGATTTCAAAGACAATTATAATCCGAAAAGCTTACATGGCGTTATTATCCGAGATTAGCTCAGTATATAAGCTTTTGTAAGGCTTTTCCGCTCATGAAACGCCCAACAAAGTTCAATAGTTATTCTGAACACCTGACTAATCCTCACAACACAACAGTTTGGCCTACACGGAGACAGAGTTTGACGATGCAGTCTGATTATTCTGTTTCAACAAGAAAAGTCCGTCGATCCAGGAATACAGGTACGCTCAAGTCACGTTGTGTTTGTTGTTGTTGATTCACGAGCCACAGAATTTCTTTGGCGTCGAGGTAGGCACTCCTCTCCTGATAGATTGTTCCTGAAAAATAACTCAAGTTGACAGTCCGATCTGGTAGCAATGCAAATTCCTTCGCGAAAGCAATAAAAAAATTAAAAAAAAATAATAAAGAAAAAACTCCAGTCGTGGGTTATCTTTTTTATATAAAAAAAAAAAACTAGCTGTACCCTGCCACGCGTTGCTGTGGCTCAATTTGGTGTAATGGAAAATTCTAATAAAAAGAGAAAATGCATGTTTCTTATATTCTTAGTACAGTAATCCACTCCAAAAAGTTAAAAAAAAAAAAAAAAAAAAAAAAAGCGAAAATGAAAAAAAATGTTACTCTTGCAGAAATGGATCCTGATCCTCGGGATTACCGTCAATCATGGCTTGGGCTCGACCAACAATCAGTGGATAAAGCTGAACGTAGCAAAAATGTTGAAACGCTAAATGTTTGTTTTTTTCTGTATACAAAAATGTGAGTTAGTAATTGATATTTGAGTGATGGGGGAAGGGTTACTATACACAGATTCGAAAAAGTTGTCAAAAACAAATAAATGAAAGGTAAGGTAAGTTATGTTTCTACCTAACTGGATAATTGTTTAGTGTTTTTATGTAACGTAAAATGTTTAATCGGCTCGAAAAACAGAAATGGTTGCAGACTCTGTTGAATACGTTAAGTTTGAGAAAGTAAGTTGAACACTAAAAACTATACAATACAGTGTCAAAAACCCACCGAATATATGTTACCATGACATAGGCTGACATAATCGGTGGGTTTGTGACAGTATTTTGTATAGTTTTTTAGTTTTAACTCACTTTCTCAAACTTAACGTAATCCACAGTGTCCGCCACCATTTGTATCTTTTGAATACACCGATAAACAGTTTTTCGAGCCGACTAAACGTTACATTAAATGAAAAGGGTTTGTATTACTAAACACAGATACAAAGAAGTTGTCAAAAAATAAATATATAACAAATGTTATCAAAGGCAAGAAAAGTAAATGTTCTACCTAACTGGATAAGATTGTAGTGCTTTTATGTAATGTATAATGTTTAATCGGTTCAAAAACATGCAGTGTTTATCGGTATATTTGAAAAATACAAATGGCGGCAGACTGTATCAGAGACATTAAGTTGGGAAAATGAGTTTAAACTAAAAAACTACACAAAATATTGTTAGGAACTCACTCAATATATGTTACTGTGACGTAGGCTGACATATAATCAGTGGTTTTAAACTTTTGCTCGATACAGGTGACGACTTTTAAAAGTCCTTTTTAGTGATTACCTGGTTTGAGGATATTTGTACACCTAAATGACGCATTTTGCAATTTAAACATGTAATTTTAAAGGATTTTCCAAGGATAAAAAGAAAGTCACCCCCCCAAAAAAATCGTGGCCACAAAGTGGGTGATCATTTTACGTTAAATTATTATGGAAAAGTGATCCTCCACTTTTTTAAACTAACATTTCTTCATATCTTGGAAACTACTCGTTTGCCTTAATTATAAACGTTATTTTCGTTTTCAGCGACCCCGAAAACCTATAGAGTGGTAATTTTAAAGGAATTTTCGAGGGTGGAGTAATTCTTCATATTTACCCCCCCCCCCAATAAAATAAGAAATTAAGAATTAGACAAATTTATTTTAGGTAGGCTTCGCAAGGAAAGCTTTTAAAAATAAAAAATAAGATAAACAAATGATGCTAAGTGAGTTCTTATTTTAAGTTAAATTTACATGGAAAAGTGATCGCCTACTTTTCGAAAAAGTAATTTCTTCATATCATAAAAACTATATTTTGCGACGGAAAAAGTTTGCAGATTCGTTTTCAGCACACCGAAATCTACAAAAACTTATTTTGTTATATACGAACGTGAGACGCACGCATGGAAAATTTTATAAAAAAATCCGGGAGAAAATAGTTTTCAATAAAAACAGCAAATGAATTCGATAGAAAAAAATGGATGCTATTTAAAGATAAACAAATAATGCAAGTGCGCTTACCGGGCCGCGCTATTTTTTAAATCATATTTCCAAGTTTAATTAAAGTTTTATATGTTTTTTTTATTCAATTGTAAGGTTACAGTACAATATATATATAATTTAAAAAATAGGGATATTTTTTTACCCACCTATTAATTAGAAAGTTAAATGTTGTAATTCGAAAGTCGTCCACGTGTGGTGCACGTGAAAGGTTAATTTCTACCGGAAATGGCGAATAGTCCCGCAGTTACGAAAAATATTTTTATTTTATTAAATATATTTTTATAATTTGCGATCTTAATGATCTTAATTTATTTTAATAACATGCACACATTCCTTTACTTTACAGATAAATATATCGAAAAAAAAACTCAAAAAGCAAGCGACAAACTTTTTTTTGCCTTATATAATAAAGAAAAAATGTGTAAATTAAAATATTTGGAAGATAAACAAATGAATTATGTTTTTTTTTTCGTTTTTTTTACTTATCGAGTAAACAGAAAATGAAAACTACTTCGTTTCGTCAATTCGTGGCTGTGAAATGAATCGAACCGGAAGTTCAGTTTTATCAACAAAGCAGGTTCGCACTAGGTTACAAAAATATATTTATTTTATTTAATATTTTAATAATTCGCGAGGTAAATTTATTTTAATAACATAAAAACATCCCTCGACTCTAAAGATGGGTTGTCTGAAAATTTCAAATAAATTGGTAACGTAGAAATATGGTTTTATTCACTTTTAACGAACCAAATTTACATTTTTATATATATAGATTATATTAAAGACTAGCATTTCGGCCTGGCGTTGCCCGGGTGTTTGGATGTGTATGTTGAGCAAAAAAAAAAAAGCGGTAAATTTTTTTAACTTGGACCCATATTATGACCTCTTAACATTTATTGTTCGGGGCTCAAATCAAGTTATTAACTTAGATCCATGTACAAGGAACCTATATCCAAAACTTCAAGTGCTTAGGCCAAAATTGTCGGAGGAGTTTGGTAGAGTCCTCAAAGGTTAAATTGTTCAACTTTGACCCCTTAACAGCCAAATTTCTGCCCGACAACCGATCACATGGATTTTCCCAAATCTCAGTACCCTGTATATCAAATTTCGAGTCTGTAAACTGAAAATTGATAGATTTATTGCGTTGGAAAATACACACACACACACACATGTAGACACGTTCACTTATATATATATATATATATATATATATATATATATATATATATATATAGATAGATAGATATATAGATAGATAGATAGATAGATAGATAGATAGATAGATAATATAACTACAAAGTTCTAATGTAATACCATTGTACAAAGATAATGTTATAGGCAGCCGAAATCAAATTACTTCAAAGTTCTCAGTCAACACATGTCGCATCATCTGCGACTGATAGCGCTTAGTACTAATATAATACAAGATACATTGTACAAGATAATTTTATACGCAGTCGAAATTAAATCACTTCAGAGTCCACAGTTCAACATGTATCACATCATCTGCGACCAACATTGCTTTCACCTGTAGAAACAGTTTCTTTGTTGTGGTAATTGTTAAGTTAGAAATTATCAGCAGTGAAGGTTTTTTGCCACCCACAAATCTATTTCATTTTGTTTACGCAAAATACGATATGTGACGAAAATATTATTCAGCCTGAGAGCGAGAGCGATTGTCAGTGGTATTTTCAGATCAGGAGTTGTTGATTAAATTCTCCTCAATTCCACTGCTACCAACTGGCAAAAATCGCTCTTGTATAAGCTTAAATATCTAGAGTGTGGGTGGAGAATGAAGCTTCCTCAATTCAACTAGCCAATCAGGTGCCATTACGACATATTCTCTTCTGATTGTTATGGAGTCAAAGTAAATTCCAATCGAATTTATGCTCACACTGACTGTCCTTAGGAGTTGAACTCGGGATCAGCTACTGCTTCCAAAGTTTAGCCAAAACAACTTTTCATACTATTCTCTCGAAATCACTTATTTTCTTCACAAAATGATATTATTATTAAAATATTAGTATTAATCCCAAATCCGTTAACTGAAGTTACCTTTCCTCGGTTTGGTTGTTTCGACTATCGCTCGGTATTGTTCACATAATAAAAAAGCTCTAACTTAGCTCTATTATAACCGTTATTAATGTAACATCCGATTACCACAGGTGGTTGAGTCACACAAGTTGAGTTTTACTAAATTGGCCTAAGATTTGCAAAGTTTTCAGAAAATAACTACCACCTTGTTACGATTCGAATTCTCCGGTTTCTTTTTTAGGAAAACTTAATTTTCGCTAATTGTTTCTGAAAACTGTTTTCATTAATAATTAATGTTCTATCTTATCGTTTTTCGTAATGTTTGGATATGTTCATTACTATGACATGGCAATTAAGTAGATACTATTTGTTTTACTTGAAATTCAATATTTCGAGTTTCGAAATTCGCTATTATAACGAAGAAGTGTCAAAATAAGAAATTGTGTCTCTCGTAGAGAGACAAGTCAATAGGGATAACACGACATGAATTATAATTTTTCATCAACTCTACCTTCATCAACTCTTTCAAGAACTCATTATACTATATATAACCCTTTACAATGATGACATTTTTCAAAACGAAATGGTTTCAATTCCAAGTCGGATTTCTCCAGTGGAATTATAATTAGATAAGGTTTTGTGCGCTTCTAGAATTATCCAAATAAAACGGTATGGTAATTCATTCCGACAACGAGATATACTATTTTTTTCGGATTATTAGGTGAAGGTGAGATGCGGAATGTTGAATGATAGATGGATAATAGGAGTGGTTTACGTGGGTGGGGGAGTTTTACTGGGGTAAAATTTAGGGGCCGGTTTGCATCTGCAGAATGTATTTCTTGTTGGAAGCAGAATTTTGTATAATAGTTTCTAAAAGCATTCCATCAATTCCAATGGATTCGGGTAATGGAAAGTTGAAAATTGATATCAGGAAAAAAATGGAAAAAGAAAAAGTTTTAATATTTTTTTATAAAAACGTGCATATGTGAAAAAAAAAAGAAAACGAACAAGGAAATAAAAATATAAATAAAAGAAGAAGGAAACGGAAGGAAAAAGAAAGGAAAAGCAATTAAAAGAAAAAATTTGGATGGAAAAACTTCAATGAAAAATGAAACAATAAAAAATTGAAAGGAAAAAATAAAAAGAAATAAAAAAGAAAGGAAGAAATGAAATTGCAAAGAAAGAAAAAAAGAAAGAAAAAGCAAAATATTAAAAGAAAAGAAAGAGAAAGTGGAAACAAAGGATAGAGTGAGCAGAGAAAGAAAAAAATAAAAAAGGAAAAATCGAAGAAAGATAAAAGGGGAAAGCAAAATGAAAATAATTTTTTAAATAAAGAAAAAGAAAAGGAAAGGACAATAAAAAGGAAAAAGAAATAGAAATCGAAATAAAAAGCGAAAGAGAAACGGAAAATGAAAAAGTAATAAATAAAAAAGAAAGGGAATTGAAAATCGAAAGAGAAGAAAAAAGGGAAAGAAAAGGAGAAACGGAAGAAAATCTAAAAAGAAAAAGAAAAAAAAGATAAAGAAATAAGTGGAAAAGGAAAGAAACAAGCACAGCATGCAAGATCCACCTCTACGCGTAAATAATTTACTCTCACCATGACTAATGTTTGTGATTTTTTTTAAAAATCCAATTGAGAAAATTGCGAACAAACAAATGGACGAAGGATTTGGGGGCAATTTTATCCATATAATGCCCCTCCCCATGCAGGCAACCAGAGTTATCCCAGAATGGACGTTCTGGGAAGATTTTACTTTTACCATAACTAATGTTTGTGCAAAATTTCAAAAAATTCGATGACTGGATATTGAGAAAACTGCAAACGAATGAACGATCTCGTGGCAATTTTAACCTTATAATGCCCCCGGGAGGGAGGGGGCTAGAGTTATCCCGGAAAATTCGTTCTGGCAAAAATTTACTTTTAACATGACTAATGTTTGAGCAAAATTTCGAAAAAAAAAAAAAAAAATCGCGACGTGATTCTTGAGCAAATTCAAGGCGTGGTTGTGAACAAACGAACGGATGAACGATTTGCGGACATTGTTACACTTTATAATGCCATCTACCCGGAAAATCCGTTCTGGCAAATTTTTACTTTCACTATAATCAATGACTGTGCAAAACTTCCAAAAAGTCCAAGGCGTGGTTATTGAGAGAAAGGCGAACGAACAGACGAACGGGAATGAATTACTAGATCCAATCCTTGCTTTGTTGGGGGACTAAAATAAGAAAAGGAAACTGGAAAAAGATCAAATAAAATAAACCCTGATATGTCATGTGAAAGGAATATATTTGTTTGAAGTAGCTGAGTGATCTTGGTTATAATAATTGAATAAGTCGCCATAGTAAATCGTTGTTCTTGGTCGTAATAATAATAATAATAATGCTTAAACGTTAGGCTTTTGGTATATCTTTAAAGTGTTTCTCATGGGCTGTTATAACTGTCCTTTTTGTGCCTAAACTAGTCAATTATTAAAAAAACATCGAATATATGTCAACTTATGTCACGGTAACATATAATGAGCGAATTTCTAACAGTATTTTGTCTAGTTTATTATTTATAACATCTTTTCCTGAACTTACCGTGTTAAAGAGAGTGTCGGCCGCCATTTTGAATTTTCCAATACATCGGTAAACACTGTATGCTTTTCGAACTGAATAAACATGTTACATTGAATAAAAACATGAAAAATATATCCAGTTTGGTAGAAAAGTAAATTATCTTGCCGTTGATAACATTTATTTGTTATATATTTGTTTTTTGACAACTTTTTCGAATCTATATGTACAGTAATACAAACCCAGTCTCAAATCTAATGAACTTTGCACAATTGGATGAACTCCAAACAATGTCTAATCGCCTCGCTTTCTGTGTTTGATTTACAAGTAAGCTTTGCTATAATGAACTCGTAACACTTGTGCCCATTCGACGTATATATCCCCGATTAACCCGAGAAAAAGCAAAATCTCACCCCTTCATTTTAGAGATTCTTGGATGGTGAAAAGCTTTCTACTTTAATAGTTCTTCCTTATAATTACTAGACTTTAGAATTCCCTTCATGTTTCCTGCTTCCCTGACTAACATGCAATAATTAAATATAATGTGAATAGACATCTCGCTGCTCAACTCCCTACATAGTGTTACTGTAAACATGGTCCAAAATAGTAGCCTATTACGTGCTAATGGTAATATACCTTGTTTATGGTGAAAGGGAGTAAAAAAAAGAAAACAGGGAGATAGTAAGGAAGGAACCGAAATAAAGGGAGAAAGAAAAAAATTGTAAAAAAAAATTAAGAAAAAAACAAAAAACAAACGGGAATAGAAGAGAACGGGTAAAAGGGAAAGAAAGAAAAAATGTGGAAATACGATGATAAAAAAAGGAAGAAAACGGGGAAAAATGAGGCAGATATAAAAATGGAAAGAACGAACGTTCGAAGATATGAAGGAATGGAGAAAAATAAAGAAAGAGCTATACATGCTGATGGAAGAATGGGAAGGACGGTCAATATGAAAAAAAAAAAAAGCAATAGAAAAAAAATCGAAATAAGGAATTACGAAGAAGAAAAGCATAAAAAAAAGAATAAAAAAGGATAAAACATGTGAAGAAAAAAGTAAAAACAAAACGAGAAACGGAAAAGCAAACAGCAATATTCTCACTCCGCCCCCCCCCATTAAAAATTAAATTATAAATGAGAGCAAAAAAGAAAAAAAGACAGAGATTGGAACCACTACCCCCATAAAAGAGAGAAATAAAAATGGCTCCACGCTCTCCCCCATCTAAAGAAAAAAAAACTTCTTTGCGCGGACGGGAATCTGTAATGGAGAATCCCCCATCCATCCTAAAACCTATTGTTAGACTTCAAAATGAGGCTGGCAAAGATGAACAAGACAGCACCCATCTTGGCTGGAAATTGTAAAAGACGTAAAGAGAGTTACTATTTGAGATGACATAAAAAGCGTTCAAAATTACTTAAAAAACACCAAAAATGATGCGTGTAGATTGCGAAGTAACTTCTATTGGCTATGGTTACATTTATTTGTTGCATATTTAACTAGAGGGGGTACCCGGCGTTGCCCGGGTGTATGAAAGTGGTGTAGTAAGGAACCCCCTCCCCCCCCCCAAAAAAAATGGTAGTAGTAGAATCAAAACAACAGTAGGCATCCCGGGTGGATAGAGGTGTTAAAAAAGGCGGTAGTAGGCAGGAAGGCTAGAACCCGTAATGCGAAGGAGGGGAAAAAAACCTAACGTCTTAGCCTATGTCTCGATTGCGCAACAGGAAGTCAAGAGCGTCAAAATTAAGCGTGGTCAGTCAATCCAACGGAGAGGATGATTTGCTAAAACGTCGGCGAAAAAAGCGACCCCTATTTGTAAAAAACGGCCGAGTTGAGGGTGAAGGAATTAATGTTTTTTGACAATTTTTTTCGATATTTGTCATCCGAAAGATCGGTATTTAAAATGATTTCGCTTTGGTAACGTTCCGAAGCGTCTGTCGGAAGATTTTGCGAGATACACACACACACACACACACACACACATTTTGCCTTTTATATATTAGACTAGCGGGGAGGGGGTACCCGGCGTTGTCCGAGTGTTTGGAGGTGTGTGTGGTTTTGGGTAAATCAAAACTCCGGGGGAGGGGGTTAAAATTTAAAAAAAAATGTTTCGGTAGGTGAGTATGAGGATCGAACCCGAACCCTTGAGGAAAAGTTGGAAATTAAAGTGTGAAAAAAAGACGCACGACGTTAACCACTGGGCCACGGAGACATATAAGATAGATATGTTTGAATTTATTTAAGTATTGACAGGTGGCAGCAATAAAAGTTAACTCTGCTGCTTCTATTTGACCTAATTATTGAGGTCAAATAGAAGTCACGCAGTTAACTTGGGTTTGTTTACCAAACTTTGACTGGTTTCGCCCCCCCCCCGAAGATGTTGGGGAGGGGACCCCATTGTCCAGATTGAATAGCAATAGCAATTGTCTGATATGAGAGGCGTTTGGTCCCACATTGATCAAAGCTACTGCTTCTGGACGTTTCCCGCGGTGCGATGCCAGGAACAATGTTAGCTTTGAATTAGTTTCGCTTTTTATACGAAAAAGCTGAACAAACACAAGACGGGATGAAATAGCAATAATTTTGTAAAAATTGACGTAAATAAATCTATACGCTACACACGTTCTCAAATCCTAGATATTATTATCTACGGCCTATATAAATACTTCTAAGCGATCATTACCCCCCCCCCCCCGGGAGCGTGTGCGAAAAAAGCCTTTGCGAGACATACACGAAATGGTCACACACATTTTGCCTTTTATATATATAGATTTTTGATCACTTTTTCGAATCGCTGTGGATTGTAATAAATAATGTAAGGAGAAAGAGAAACAAGAAAGGACATTTTTTTTTAAATGTTATTAACGAAAAATAAAAAAAAAATAAGATCATAAAAAATGAAAGATTTTAGAATTTCTGTTAATTTCGACGTGGCAGTTAAGTACATATTAGCGCGTTTTTGTTTGTTTTTTTTATCTAAAATGAATTTATTTAAAATCGGAGTATACCACACAAGCACCAAAGAAATGAGGAAAGAATAGGAGGAAATAATAAAAAGGAAATTAGAAAAAACTAATAAAAACGAATAATATAAAAAAACATTAAAAGGAATAATATAAAAAATAGAAACTATGCATGATATAAAAAATAGAAACTATGCATGATATAAAAAATAGAAACTATGCATGATATAAAAAATAGAAACTATGCATGATATAAAAAATAGAAACTATGCATGATATAAAAAATAGAAACTATGCATGATATAAAAAATAGAAACTATGCATGATATAAAAAATAGAAACTATGCATGATATAAAAAATAGAAACTATGCATGATATAAAAAATAGAAACTATGCATGATATAAAAAATAGAAACTATGCATGATATAAAAAATAGAAACTATGCATGATATAAAAAATAGAAACTATGCATGATATAAAAAATAGAAACTATGCATGATATAAAAAATAGAAACTATGCATGATATAAAAAATAGAAACTATGCATGATATAAAAAATAGAAACTATGCATGATATAAAAAATAGAAACTATGCATGATATAAAAAATAGAAACTATGCATGATATAAAAAATAGAAACTATGCATGATATAAAAAATAGAAACTATGCATGATATAAAAAATAGAAACTATGCATGATATAAAAAATAGAAACTATGCATGATATAAAAAATAGAAACTATGCATGATATAAAAAATAGAAACTATGCATGATATAAAAAATAGAAACTATGCATGATATAAAAAATAGAAACTATGCATGATATAAAAAATAGAAACTATGCATGATATAAAAAATAGAAACTATGCATGATATAAAATATAGAAACTATGCATGATATAAAAAATAGAAACTATGCATGATATAAAAAATAGAAACTATGCATGATATAAAAAATAGAAACTATGCATGATATAAAAAATAGAAACTATGCATGATATAAAAAATAGAAACTATGCATGATATAAAAAATAGAAACTATGCATGATATAAAATATAGAAACTATGCATGATATAAAATATAGAAAAATAAAAAAACAATGTGAAAACGAAAATAAAAAATTTAAAAAAAAACAATGTAAAAACGAAAAGAAAAAATTATAAAAAATTAAAAAAAAAAAAACAATGTGAAAACGAAAATAAAAAAGATTAAAAAATTTTAAAAAAACAATGTGAAAACGAAAAGAAAAAATTATGAAAAATTTAAAAAAAAACAATGTGAAAACGAAAATAAAAAAATTTGAAAAAAACAATGTGAAAACGAAAAGAAAAAATTAATAAAAAATGTGAAAACGAAAAGAAAAAAATCATAAAAAATTTTTTCAAAATGTGAAAACGAAAAGAAAAAAATTATGAAAAATTAAAAAAAAAACAATGTGAAAACAAAAAGAAAAATATTATAAAAATTAAAAAAAACAACGTGAAAACGAAAAGAAAAAAATTATAAAAAATTATAAAAACAATGTGAAAACGAAAAAAAAATAATCATGAAAGGAGAAGGGAAAAGGAAAATGAGAAAATAAATTTTAAAAAGTTATTAATGGAAAAAAAAACAATAATGTGAATAAGATCATAAAAAATGAAACCAGAATTTGTGGGGTGACATATTTGAATCTGTTGCCGAGACACCCGGTAACAATGGCGTCTTTTGAGCGAGAGTAATGAACCTCAACCCAGTTCTGTTGACAAAGCAAAACAAACAATCATAAATTAAAAAAAGAAAACGCGGTAGGACAGAAAAAAATACAAATACAAACAATGGCCTGTCTATTTTCTGCAAACTTGTAATGGCCATGAATATCAACAAACAACAATAAACCTGCTTCATCAGAAAGGTTTTAAAATGCTAACCATTTTTTTTCTATTATTTTTATAATCACAGCTTTATGAGCTCGAGTTTTGATGGAGGTGATTATAGAAAAGAAACAAAGACACAATGGCGAAATAAATGAGGAAGTGAAATTTGGCATATGACTATATTTGCTTGATACAAATATCCACAGGTGTGAACAGGTTTAAATCGAGAAGATTTATTTTATAAAAAAAGATGGGCTCTCTTTATCGTACTAGAAAATTACTCACACTGGAGAGTATCCTATATCTTTACAAGGCCACAATTCGCCCATGCATGGAGTATCGTTGCCACATCTGGGCTGGTGCATCTACCACCATTCTCTCACTCTTGGACGGAGGTCCAAAGGAGAGTTTCAAATCTGATAAGTAATGTCGAGTGTTACTTATGAACAAAAAATGTCCGACATAAGAGGATCACGTCTTAGGAGGATAATTGCTCAACAATAGAAAATTAAAGAAAATATTAAGGTAGATATAGTTTTAAAACGAGTGCCTCCCTCCAAAAGAAAATAAATTTGTATATTTTTATGTAATAATGCACATCCCATAATATTTTTAAAAAAATATTTTTACATGTTTATTGTTTAAAAAAAATTAAATTGACTTTTCTAAGTTTTCGTTTTCTACCTAGCTTTGTAAGTTTTTGGTGTTTAAACTTATTTTAAAGAGTTTATTTAGTTAAAAAGAAATAACGTGTCGCACTCGACATTACTTGGTAAGTAATTTTTAACAAAAAATGTCCGAAAATGAAAGAAAATACTGAGGTAGATATAGTTTTAAAACGAGCCTCCCCCACCTCCAAAAGAAAATAAATTTGTATATTTTTAAGTCTGCACAAATGCCCCCGAAATGACTTTTAAACGATGCCCTCCCCTCCACATGTTAAGAATGGCTTTCGAAATAATAACGTTATTATTTCAGCGCGGTACAAAAATTACATAAGACCGTGTTTTCTTTTTTGTTGTTTTGTAATAACACAAGAATTATTTAAACTGAATTAATTCTTCTAAATAAAATAATTGCTTTCTTTGAATACACGTGTTTTCTTTCTTTATTTTTGTTTCATAATGACACAAAAAGTGTTAAAACTAGAGTATTTTTTTAATAAATATTTTGTTTCGTTTTTCGTATCTTAACTCCGTGATTAAGTTGTTTTTTTAAGCAAGAGTTAAAAATAATTTTTTTAAATATTATGGAGATGCATAGTCTCTTTTAAAAACCATATCTCTTTCAAGAACGGTAATAAAATGTGTTTTCAATCGATATTTATTCAATAAGGGACCAGTTTTCCTACCTAGCAAAAAGGGGGGATTTTTTCCGGGTACGGGTTTTCCGGAGGCGAGTTTTCCCGGGACGAGTTTTCCGGGCACGACATTTTTTCATCGCCTTAAAATATGAGAGAGAATTTATTTAGGTGAGGATAAAAAATGGTTACGGAGAAGAGCGGAAAATGTAAGCGAGGGAAAGAGGGAAAGATACTAAGACGCTTGGGGCAAGAGAGAAGGAAATAGAAAATTTAATATAATGGTCCTACATTATTTCACTTCTATTTAATTTTATACAGACTGAGCAACACCGGATAACCTTGCTAGTCTATTATATAAAGGGCAGTTGTCTGTGTTTATGTGTATGTTTATATGATCGGCTTAATATAAAAAAAAGTTTAGAAAAAAATATTCATTCTTTAACCGGAAACTGGCTCAGATTATGTCACAACCATCTGATGTTAATTCTCTTATGCTGATTTTTTTTCTTGTGTGTGTGCGTGTTTAGAGAGATAAATGGGCTAGGCAGAGAAGAAAGAGAAAGAAAAGAGGGAAAGATAGAAGCTTTAATAGAAACATGTTACATTTTTGGCCGGGTATCGCCAGGTAACTGTTAGTTTTATTATATAGGAGATGTGTGCGACGTGCGACGTTGCTCGGGTGTTTGGAGGTGTGTTGAGCAATCGTACCGCGAGGGCGAAAAAAAAAAACGTGAAAAAAAAACAAAAACAAAAAAAAGTGATGTCGTTGCTATTGCGCTCGTAGCTAAACTGGAAGTAACATTAATTTAGGCTAGACAATCGAAAAAAGGGGATGACTTTAAAAAATATCGGCGAAAAAAGCGAAGAAAACTGCCCCGTTGAGAATGAAGTAATTAATGTTTTTTGGCCAATTTTTCGAAATTTGTGGTCCGAAATTTCGAGGTTTAAAACGATACCGGTTTCGTCACGTTCCGACGCGTCTGTCAAACGTCTTAGGCATACATACATACATACATATATACATACATGATGATTGCAACGTCTTGTCAGACGAGTGCCACTCCCTCAGACATTTAAAATCCATGAGCCCAAATGCCTGAGGGAGTATCTATACAAAGATGATGTTACAGAGTCTTAGCTTTGTACGACAGCTAAGTCTCTCTCTCGGTTCAAAATGTTGAGATCCAGCAACAAGCAAGAGCAAGATAGCCAGCAACAAATTAAACTGGAGACCAGCTTAAAGCGGGTAATGGTCTTCCGCTTTATGGTTTTTTTTTAATCAGAGATTTGCTTCTCCTAGAAAGGTTGCCTTCACCACGGCTTACGGGAGCCCTCTCCACCCCAATACACATATACACACACACAAATATACACGGTGCTAGTTGGCCGTTGACCCAGAAAAAAGAGTTCATTCGCCCTTTGGAAGGTCTTGTTTTTAATCCTTCAGGGAGACTAGCCGCCCTCCTCACCAAACAAGTCTGGTGGGATAACCAGTTTAGTCGCCGGTAACCCGACCATGAGGTAGGTAGTACTGGGTTACATGGTACCAGTAGCATATGACATGACCTGCCACATACATACATACATACATACATACATACATACATACATACATACGTTTAAACAGATGGGTGAGATTTATATTATAGATAACGTCTCTTTCAACTCGAAATTTTATATTTGTTTTATGTATTTCCTTTAACAATTCATTTTAATCTTCCATTTCATTCACAGTTAATTGTATTTCCTCTGCTACATTTGAAGTTACACTTAACCTTACGATTCAGCATTATATGATGTACTAACTATCTAGAAGTAGAATTATTTTTAATTAAGGACTTTATTTCCTTATGCTGATTCATTCTTTGAGGAACTATAAAAACGAGCTGCGTGCGTGTGTGTTTATGGAGATGAATGAGCTGGGCAGAGAAAAAAGAGGGGAAGTGATATAAGTTTTAATAAAAAAATATGCAACATTTTTGCCCGCGCAACGCCGAGTAGCTCTGCTTGTTTGATTATATAGAAAATAACGTCTATTATTTTTTTTTTTAGTTTTTTTTTTACCTCCAACAATCCATTATAAATTTCCATTTTAATCACAGTTCATTGTATTTCCTCTGTTAATATTTGAAGTTACACAGAACCTAACGGCTTGTCTCACACTATCAGCCAAGCTCCAACCCCCGTCCCATCGTCTCACTGTTGCATCATTGTGCTTATTTTACAAGTACTTTAACTGAATGTGCTCAAATAAACTAATAGTATTTGTGCTCCTCTCGATGAACAAGCAGCAAATTTCCACCCCGTCACTGTTCAGATCCCTAGATTCTTGAAAGCCTTCTACTATAATTGTTTGTTGTTTTGTGTTTTTTTGTATTTTTTATGACCGTTTGACTTTGGAATTCCTTCTCTGTTTCCTGCTTCCATAACTACTAATCTGCACAAGTTTTAATGTCCAGTGAATAAATATCTCGCAGCTAACCTCAGTCGAGCACCTACCATAAAAGTAATGATAGAGCGGAGATAGACTTGCAACGTCTATTCTGGGAGAAAAAGGATGTAGGGAGGAGAAAGGTTCGTGACCACTAGATTTTGAAGACTTTTTTTTTCTGAGGTTTAAAATTTCGACATATCACGTAAGTACGTAATAATGTTTTTACCCTAACTGTATTTTTTAAAATTCTCATTGTACCGCAGAAGCAACAAAGAAATAATTTAGGATTATTGTGTGTTTAAGGTATTAAGTGATTGAGTTTCTAAATTATTGTTTTTTTTAGGAATAGATTGCTCGGTCATAATTAGTAAAAAAAAATTAAAAAATTGGTCCTAATTATTGAAAAAAATTGGTCATAATTACTAAAAACAAAAATTGGTTATAATTACTAAAAAAGATTGGTCATAATTAGTAAAACAATTGGTCATAATTACTAAAAAAAATTGGTCATAATTAGTAAAAAAAAAATTGGTCATATTTAGTAAAAAAAATGGTCATAATTAGTAAAAAAAAATGGTCATAATTAGTAAAAAAAATTGATCATAATTAGTAAAAAAATGGTCATAATTAGTAAAACAAAATTGGTCATAATCAGTGACAAAAAATTGGTCATATTTAGTAAAAAAAAATGGTCATAATTAGTAAAAAAAAAAAATTGGTCATAATTAGTAAAAAAAAATTGGTCATAATTAGTAAAAAAAAATTGGTCATAATTAGTAAAAAAAAAATTGGTCATAATTAGTAAAAAAAAATTGGTCATAATTAGTAAAAAAAAAAATTGGTCATAATTAGTAAAAAAAAAAATTGGTCATAATTAGTAAAAAACAAAAATTGGTCATAATTAGTAAAAAAAAAATTGGTCATAATTAGTAAAAAAAAAAATTGGTCATAATTAGTATAAAAAAAAAAAATTGGTCATAATTAGTAAAAAAAAAAATTGGGTATAATTAGTAAAAAAAAAAAATTGGTCATAATTAGTAAAAAAAAATTGGTCATAATTAGTAAAAAAAAAATTGGTCATAATTAGTAAAAAAAAAAAAAATTGGTCATAATTAGTAAAAAAAAAAATTGGTCATAATTAGTAAAAAAAAAAAAATGGTCATAATTAGTAAAAAAAAAATTGGTCCTTATTAGTAAAAAAAAAAATGGTCATAATTAGAAACAAATTTAAAAATTACAAAAAATGATCGAATAGAAGATTTTCTAGAACTATTTTTAAAAAAAAACTATATATTGGCAGTCCGCCATTTTCAATTTGAAATGACGGATTATCATTATTTTGTCAAAATCATAGACTGCAGTAAACTCCCCTGGATTTTAAGAAGTTTTGAACATTAACAACTGTGATAAAACTCTATAATTCTATAAACTGTATTTTTACTTGTAATTATTTTCCTAATCTATTATTTTTCGCAGTTTTGGGATTTTTTACTAATTTTGACATGACACAAAATTATGTATAAATGTTTGTTTTTTTTTAAACTAAAAGGGATTTATTTGAAATTCAATTATATTGCACGGGCACTGTTTCTTTTGCATTAATTTGTAACCTTCATACGAGATGCCTTTCCAGATATTTTTTTACAGGCATTTAAAATTGTCGTAGATCTTGAAAATTTAGTATGTTACTGATATACATCTTATGAGATGACTGACCAATTTTTATGATTTCAGGTTAAAATGAGCAGTTACAGCAGGAATTAGAATACACCCAACTAAAGCTTGATTGTCACAGCTGGTAAATTTTAAAAATGCAAGTTGGACGAAATCACAATTGAAAAGCACGATATGCAATAAAATTTTTAATTATAACTTGGAAAAATACCACAGAAACGTATGGAATACTTCATGGTGCTTTTGGACCATCTTGCATGAATCGAGTATCAGTTTTTGAGTAGCGTAAGAGATTCATAGAAGACAGAGAGTCTGTTAAGGAAGATTACTTCGAAGGGGACTAGAGTTTTATGTGTGTACTATTGTTGCGTAGTGGTTGTTATTAAAGAAGAGATGACGTATATTATATCTTTGTTGTTGTGTGTTCGTCTTAGTAAGAGTCTTAGTGTGTTCATGTTGCGTGCAGATATATCGCGTATATATAAAGAAAGAGAGACAGTTCTGTATATATAAAGAGACAGGGTACATGTTAATACAGGAGAGCCGACGGTATGTAATACACAATGAGAAAATATTTGATATATTGATAGATAGACTGAGAGATAGTGCGTTTGATAGAGGAGATTGACATTTATACATTGACAGTTCTGTGAATGGGAATGTTTCTATAACATTGACACATATATTTCTTTACCTATTTTTGAGATGATTTTCACAATTCTTTTATAATATAAATTCACAATACCTTTTCTGTTGAATAACATAACACGAAGACGCAGATACAAAAATATGATGGTATTCGTTTATTCCATTTCGACCGGTCAATGGCTTTGCATCAAGGAATTCAAGTCTCTACATGATTCTTTCTTCTCCCCTCTGCTCCCAAGATTCCATGTCAGCTCTGTCTCTGACTCCTCTATTTTCCCCGACTGACTAACTTCTCACTGACCGCCTAAAGCTCTCTATATTGAAAACTCATGACATCATTGCATGACTAAACACGTGCATATCATACTCGTGGCCTGACATGTGTTTCTCACGTTTCTACAAAGCCGACTCTCTAACCTAATTTTTGATTAACCCATTTTACAAACATTTTCCATTGTCCGTTTTTAAATTCCTTATTTTAATTTCATTTCTTTAACGGAAACAAAATTCACCATTACATTCCTTTTTCAATAAACAGATATCTAACTATTTTATATGAACTAAACAATGGTAATTCTACATTCCATTTTCAATAATATTCTGTGTTTATTTTAACTTATGATCGGAATTCTCAATTTCAAATCTAGTTTCGCAAGTTCGAATCCTCGGCTATGCTATCTCATATTTACTCACAAGAACAGGCGGCTGTTCTTTAACACTATCAATAAAAGTGCTCATATGAAAAATGTCTGCGAACTTTTTTTAGACACCTCGTATCTTTTTTCTTTGGAGGACAGCAACACTAATGAGGTTATTTGATCACATGATAACCAAGCAGGATATTCTATAGTAGTAATTGTTACTATACTATTTATGACTACATCCTGAGACCTCCAGGGTTCGCAGATCAAACAGTTTCCACACAACCACGTACTAAGACACCTACACTATTTCTTGCACCTGTCGACTAGACACTCCCAACACGGCTATCGTCACTCGGAAGCTGTCACGTACCTACTCCACTTAATTCCTTTCAAGAAAAGGACATATTTATAGGTCTTGGTTCTGACCACATAGGCTCAACTGTGTATATAAAATGTAACATCCTCTTTCAAAAATGGCGGTGAATATGTGCTTCGCGAGTGTTCGCACAAATATTCGATTCATATTCGTATAAGATAACTCTTCGATCAATGAATTATAATTTAAAAAGGGAATGACAAAGAGAAAAAAACAAATTTGAAAGTTTTAATAGCGAAAATATTATTTTATCAATATAAATTGATACAGAAATCAGTAAGAAAAAATGGAAATAAATTTGCTTTCTGGATTTTTTCTAAATGCTTGTAATGGATTCGTCCGAGAGTTTTTCTATTTTTTAATTGTTGCGAGACGAAACAAGTGCACACACACGTGTGTATGTATATAAGTTATAAAAAATATATATATTGCAATTAAGCTACACAGAATATTCCGCATTTCATTCTCGTAAGAATCTGTCAGGCTTAAACTCGGAATATTCTGTGTAGTTTAATTGCCATATATATTTTCATAACTTACTACCTTGCTCTACCTATGTATTGAGCACTTTTGAAGTAAATACTGAAAAATTTACGCATAAAATTATATCTTCGTATATTAATTTATGTGATTAAATGAAGTAATTATATATGTATATATATATATATATATATAGTGGAAATGGTAATTAATAAAAACTGAAGTGCTCAATACTGTTGTAGAGCAAATATGCGTTTTATGTTTTATTACCGTATCTTTCTGTGAAGTTACATTATTGTTTCAGCTACCCGGCCGGGTTTTTTTTTTGCCGTCTGTAGCTTCCTCAGACTTTTACAGAAAGATACGGTAATAAAAAAATAAAACGTGTATATATATATATATATATATATATATATATATATATATATATATATATATATATATATATTAGTAGCCTAGTAAGGCTACAAGGAAGACAACCAAGCAAATAATCCGAAGCAAAATTCATTCCAAAGCAGTAAAACAGAGACTGGCTTGCTAGGAAAATATATGCATAAATGTATGCTAATTTGGGCATATTTTATTGGTTTGAGAGTATAGGCTCTTTTGAACCTATCGTACTAAAATCTTAACCATAATATAGTATTATAATATTCTAAAAGCCTACAAAGAAATGAGCATTTCAATATTCAATTTGGCGAAGAGTATAGATATATCCATATACAGAGATATACCCATTTTGGGAGCAATTTTATAAATTCGAAATCTCGGCAATTACCTATCAAAATTTAACGGATGAAGGCTCGTTGGAAGCTAATGAATTAAAATTGTATATTTGGCTATGTGACATTTGCACTTAAGGTCGCACATTTCTGTTTCAAGAAGTAGGGGATCACTTTTCTATATTATTTTAACATAAAATGATCACTCACTTCATGACCACCTTGTCTATAAAGTGGATGTTCATTTGACGTTAAATTAATATAGAAAAGTGATCCCCTACTTTGTAATTTTTATATATCTTGGAAACTATGCGTTTCCTGGGATTTTTACCTTTTTACTAAGATTATTCTTGTTTGCAGCACCCTCAAAAACCTAAAATAGTCGTAATTTTAAAGGGTTTTTTTTTACGTAAGTGGAAAGATACTGCACCTTTACCAATACTTCAATCATCGTCATTTGTTTTCCTAGTTTTGCATATGAATTACAAAATATCTTAGAATTCCCCCAAAACCTCTAGCCTTGATGGAGAGGAGACAAAAACTTGCTGCTATGGTTTGAAATGATCTGAAATAATAACAATAGGAGACTTGATTCCAAATATTTCTCAAATGTTGTATCTCCCTTCCTTGGTTTTCATACATAAAGTAAATCTCAGTGTATAAGGCTTATTTAATACTGGAGATATTCATAATCGTAGCCTATTTCCAAAAGAAATTTTAAAACAATATATTACATATTTAAGAAACGTACCATGGTTTTAGAATTTAGGAAAACTCGTCCATTTTTGCTAGGTAGGAAAACTCGTCCATTGTTGAATAAATATTGATTGAAAACACATTTTATGACCCAGCGGATGTTTTAGTGATATTTATATCCATGTTTGGTATATGGAAATTAAAAAAAAAAAATGCACAAAAAAAAAAAATAATAATAATAGCAATTTACTAAACAACGTTTAATTTACTGGATTTTTTCCGGTAGTCACCGGAAGTTATCTCCCTTAGTAAATTCGATTTACTCTGTGTGTGTGTGTGTGTGTTGTGTGTGTGTGTGTGTGCGTGTGACACGGTTTATCTCAGCCTACCGACAACCCACCCATTTGAATTTAACTTTAAGTATTATGGTATCTGTTCAGTGCCCATTTACCTATAAGTATGGCAAACCACTTATAATTCAATGGCTGTAAGTTTGTTTTTGTTTTTTTGAAAAAAAAAACACTTATAAACAGAACGACTCCTAGAAATCTATCTATATTTTTTTTTTCATTTTAATAAACTTTCATAGAAATGTTTCTGTTATGTCACAAAAAACCTGTTCTTTACGTCACAAGTGTCACGCTCATACATTAATTCCATAGCTAATATAACATACTGACCCAACGGGTCACGGGTAGTCTAGTTATATATATATATATATATATATATATATATATATATATATATATATATATATATATGATAGATAGATAATATTTTGATACCTTTGATAAATATGTTCATTTATTTCCTTACCGATAGTGCGTTCCATGTTTACACAATCATCAATATAGGAAGTGATAGTTACTACTGGTCGTGAGATTCGAACCCTTACCGCTGGACGAGAGATTAGAACCTAGTCACAAAGTCATCCTTAATTTTAGGTTAGTATAGCTCAAAGCCATCGGCAATTAACACAAAAATTGAAGGTAATTAAGTGCTTATAAATGCTAAGTTATCGAACATAAATAGCAAACTGTTAGAGAGTATTTAGCGGCCGGAATCAGAATGTTGCATTCGTGCTAAAGTCGTCTGCTTTTCCTTAATTCCCTAACGAGGGATCAACTTTAATTCGTTAAAGGGGTTTTATAAGTATTTATTTAAATAAATATTAACAATTTTAAAAATATATATACACTAGTGCTTCATACTTACGCAATCATTAGTGATGATTGCTGTTGGTTAGAAAATTCGAATCTAGGCAGAAACTCACCCTTGATGTTTTAGGCTAGCATTCTATCTCAAGGTCACCTGCAATTAACGCACGAATTGGGGAAATTAAGTGCCTATAAATACTTGGTCGGCGGGCAAAACTACGCCTTGTTCTTTATTATAGAGTCAAAGATATTTTTTCATTTCCTCTTTAACATATTTTTTCTTACAAATTATTAGAAAAAATGAATCTTATCATAAATTTCCCTAATGTCTGTGTATGTGTGATGCGGTTTATCTCAGCCTACAGGCAATCCACCCAGGCAAGTAAGGTACCGAAATGAAGCTTATGACCCAGCGGATGTTTTAGTAGGGCAGGATTTCAGAAAATCAACATTGTACTGGTAATGATAGTTAGGATTTGACATGATAAGAACATATACCAAAAATTAGAGTCCTATATTGAACAGAAAATTGAACATTTAATTTTAAAAATCGTGTAGAAAAATGCTGAAAAATCCTTCATTTTCATAGCATTTTTCACAACACTGACTTTGAAATTTCACTATTTTTATAAAATATTCAATTAAAATTGATATATTTATATGAAATACATTGAAAGAAAGATAAATACATGAATTATAATTTTAATTATGAATCAGAACTAGCAAAATATCTCAACTTTTACTGCATTGATTAAACCAATATTGTAAAAAAAGCTAATTAGCAACTAAGTCTTTTAAATTTCACAATTCAAAAAGATATGTGGAGATGTATTACACAATATAACAACTTGATACAAATTACAGAACCATGTATTTTAATTTTTTATTAAATGCAATAATATAAACTGTTATAATAGAGCTAAATTGTTCTGTATACTTTCCTTTTGAGGAAAATGAAGGTCTAATTTGCTGGCACGATGACTTTGTAATAATGTGTCTATGTCTTGCTTCCTGTCCATATACAACTTTTTGAGAAAAATCAATCAAATTTGACCAGTGTGTGGCTGCAAAATTGATAGCGTTATTATTTAAAAAACATAATTTTGCCTTTACACTTAATATTTATTTTATTAATGCATTATCCGCACTCATTTTATTTAAAAATGTAGTTTAAAACATATTGCAAATAATGATATCATTTTCTTAACAGTACGGATTGTTTTGATGACGGGACGTTCCTGACAATTCACCGAAAAACTTTTAATCACTTCAATTTTTCATCTTTTAAAGTCATTTCCTCAAGCAAAGATAACGATTTTGAGAAAAATATTTCGTGTAGGTCTTTTCTATGTCAAACCCCAACTATCATCACCATTGCCTCACCGGGGTTCCAAAACTGACTTGCCCTAATGTTTTAGTGATATTTATATCCATGTTTGGTGTATGGAAATGCAAAAATAAATAAATAAATAACGATTTACTAAACAACGTTTTATTTGCTGGATATTTTTCCGGTACATGTACTCAAGTTTTCCCAGCTGGGCAAACCTGGGTGCTTGTATTTTAAATCACCCGAACTTTCGCTCTTATAAACTAAAAAGGTTTCAATTCTTTCACTCTCAACCCCGAAGGTCCGTTGCTCTAACAATAAGGTTACACCTCCAAACGTTGAACTTGCGAGAATGTAACAGATGAGTCGAAAAACAAAAAGTTTTAGACGAGATGAAACTAAATAATTCAAACAATACGTATGCAACAGAATTCGTTGTGTAAGGGTGTGTCCAACAAACGTCTTTTTCAGGAAATTGGAAACCAACACCCGCCACTGACCTCTAATGACCCCTATCATCCACGACCACCACCCCGCCAGATCTTTTATTTTGCCGTCGCTCCTCGTTTCGAATAAAAGCAACACCTGACAGAGGGAGGATCGGGCACTTGTTAGCTTTTCATGTTGATTTAGCGAAAGAATGAAACGCAACTCGCAAGACCAGAAAAAAGAGGAACATTGTCTAGGATTTAGCGACGGATAGACGCCGTCTTTCAAGAATTACTGGTCCAGCAAATCCTTTCCCTCACCAAGCAATGGCCCCTTTTTTGCGTCCTTCTGTTTGAGACCCATGGTGTAATATTCATATCATGCCAGTCATCACAATCAGTTGGGGGTTATTTTTTTTTCCTCTCAATTTGAGCTGCCAGCGCCTTAAGAGGAAGTTTACTCTGGACTGCCTCCCCCTCCTCACGAAAAAAAAAAATGCCGATGGAACCTGCCTTGACATTTTTTTTTTTTTTTTTAGGTTGCCTCAGACGATTAGCAATAAACTAACCCCGCCTTAAAAAGTGAGAAGTCAAAGGCTAGTCTTAGTGTTGGAGACAAAACCTGCAATCGAAGGGAGAAGGTAAAGCCTGGGAGGATGGACCTCCTAACACTGCACCGGACCAGAACTATACATCAGCACACAAGGTACGAGCCATCTCAACAATGATATTTTGTGCCGACGGCATTCCCCGGTTGTTATAGAGTCAGCTAATAAAGTTCAAATCTTATTGTAATATCTGTACTCACTTACACACAATACCAGTCGCGGATACGTCTTCAACAATCAGTCCGACAGATGGTTAAGATTGTTGTGGTCTCTTCTGGCTCTGCTCTGTCGGATTGAGGCATTGTTCCGCCCAGTCTCAGGAGATCAACCTTCTCATGCTTTATCTTCGCTTTGAGAAGGAGTTATTTTATGGCTAATCGCCTGAGGCGCTCCTACAATGGAATTTTTACAAGGGTGCTCAGGCATTTTTTGTATCCCAGAGCCTTCTAATCCTAGTGTGTTGGCTTTTCATAACCTTAACACCTGACCTTTCGTCTAGCCTTACCTGGGGAGAGTGTAAATATAATACTACTGGTAAAAAATGTATACATCTGAAGTGTCTTAGTACTAGTTAAAATAGCAAATTTTGTTCAATTATATCGATTCGTCATGGTACCATTTTCCTTTGGGTTTCAGTGTAGTATATGTTCATTAATAATGATCTCATTCATCTAATTGAGGGGTCACCAACCTACGGCCCCCGAGCCAGCTCCGGCTCGCCAATGTCTTTAATCCGGCTTAGCTCTTATTGCAAACGTTAAAATATTCAGAAAAATTCGTTTTAGATGGCAATGTGTGAAAACAATGTTATGGTTTTACTTTTTACTCAGAAAATGATTAAAAGAATGAGGTTTGGGAGGACCAAATTTCACTAAAAAGCAAAGCTAATAAGCAAAACAGTATAAAACACGTCCCGGTCATTTTTTTGTTATTTGGCCCGTGTAGGTCTAAAAAGCCAGCAATCTGATTCTCCCCTCCAATTTGTAAACATTATAGACTACTGTCACGTGTACCCTTGTTTATTTAAATTAAAAACTTGTTACGTTTTTGAATTTTTTAGATGAGGATTGGTTATTCGTATTATCGGACTACTGTTCTCATCTTGAGTGTTATTTTCACAACGTTTCGGTCGATGTAACCTTCGACCTTCTTCAGGTGTATCTTGTCGAACTCGGGAATGTTCTGTCGAATTCGGGAATTTGGATGGAATTTCGAACGGAACGCTTTATTTACTTCACGGGGGTAGTATGTTCTTGTTCCATCAGCCATGACTGGATAGAGATTCTAAGTAATTCGCAATTGTAGTCTGCGGTCGCCTACACTGAGGATTGAACCTTCAACCTTCAGGAGAAGGTCACTTTTTACAATTGATTTTTCCAAGTATTCTAACCATTACGCCACGGAGTTTGACAAGATACACCTGAAGAAGGTCGAAGGTTTCATCGACCGACACGTTGTGAATATCACAGTCAAGATGAGAACGGTGGTCCGATGAATCTGGTTGTATTATTTGCATAATTCGAACCACTCTTCTTATCTTAGATTTGCTTTTTTTTTTTTTTTTTTTAATTTTCTTCCGTTGAAGATTGTAACGTTGGATATGAGGCAGCCGAACCAGCTGTCAACACTGCCCTGCTTTTTATTGAACCTCTTTTTAGTACCCTAGTTGTTTCCTTAAGTGCAATTGTCTGGACCTTTTTTGCTCTTAGTTCCCCAGGAATATTATTTAGGTAGGACTTCAGGTTCTTCTTCATAAGCCCTATAGCACCTATAATAACTGGTATGATTGATATCTCCCTAAGATTCCAGTTTCTTTTCATATCATACATGAGACCTTGATATTTGGTCCGTTTCTCCCTTTCATCTCTGTTCAAACCTCCATCATTAGGGACACTCACTTCAACCAAGGTTGCAACTCTCTCTGACTTATTCCATATAACTATGTCAGGTTTCACAGCAGCATTTGCCATAACGTTTTAGCCGATGTATATTTCTATGTTGTAATATTCACATTTCAATACATGAGATATTAGTAATTAAGAATTAGGTCATGGCTAAGTAGACATTCGAAATCCCGTAGAGATTTCCCAGTTCAACAATTGAATAAGCTCGTAAGTTACATCGGCCAAAATACGGTGAAAATAACATCCAAGATGTCTTAATAATTCAAACTAGCAAAACCCATGGAAATTCCACGGAATGAGAAATATATTGAATCAACAAATGTTTTGCTAAAGCTGATATTTGTCTCAATCGCACAAAAAAATAGTTTACTTTTGGGGTTTTATTTACAGAAAACCAATAATACGCAGCAAATATTAGCTTATTGTATTGTAAATTAATAAGCACTAATAAATACTCAGAAATTAATAGTGTTCTACATAGTTCAATACAAATAATAAAATCACATTATTTAACAATACTTATAACAATAACAATAATAACTTATAACAATACATAATTTATTTCTCCCGTCCAGCACCTCTTGACAAGCAATGTTCTTCTTTTTACTGGCCCTGTTTCTTAGGAATATTCCCTTTTTTACGTAACGTTTCGTTAATTTCTTTCTTTAATGAAGAACCGCTGCACATCGAAATTACTACAAGTTCATTTTTTACACCAATGATCATATATTATTATAGTGATATCTAAAAACCGAGGCTTCATTAAAAAGATGTCACTCGTATTTTATCCAGGATCGTCAGATTGGCCTTTTAAAGGTCAAATTTAGCGGTTTTTGGCTTTTTAAATTTCGCGATTTTGGCCTTTTAGAAGTTAAATTTCATGATTTGGGCCTTTTAAATTTCCCGATTTTGGCCTTTTAAATTTCCCGATTTTAGCCTTTTTAAAGTTAAATTTCGCGAATTTAGCATTTTTAAATTAGTTTCGCCATCCAAAAATTGTATTTGGCCTTTTTCAAAACATAACTTACGGACAAGCTAAGGAAGAAACAAGGAGAATATTATATAGATACTACAAATTATCAATCCTCATCTCAAACATTTCAAACACGTAATAGAATTTAAAAACGGTTTCAAAACGTATGCTTTTTTCCATTCTCTTTAACCTCTTTCTCACAGAACAGACATTGTGATCCTCTCTCTGCTCTATCGTTATTTTCATGGCAAGTGCTCGTCTGAACTCCAATCTATGATTCCCCCTTGCCAAACTTTCACAAAAAAACGCTCGACTAGCTGCAACCACTATATACGATTTCCCCACTCTCTAACTGTGCTTAAATCTAAACGCAGATTCCATAAACAAAGCTTCTTTTCCAGAACTTCCCCCACCTGTTTCCGCTGGCCTGCTTCCCGGTGGAATACGACATGGTAGCCTTCAAATCCAATGTAAACAAGTTCTTGTTGAGCCGTACCCATAAATAATCAATTTCTACCCAATTTAGACCATTAATGATTACTACACTTCCACCTTACATTTATTAACTCTTATCCTCGGGTGGTCTTCGGGCCTTGATAAGTGGTGACTTTCAAGTAAAAAGAAAAAAAAACTTTTTAGTTGTATTACTGTGAGATGGTTACGAAATCTTTGTAGTGCATTGAAAATTCTATTTGGGCCACCAGTGGTTTACCTGCACTGTGTTGAGAACCATTAATCGATCTAGTAGAACTGGTGATTTACAATTTAATTTCCTTTCTTATTTATTGTGCTGCTAAAAAAGAGAATAAGCGAGGCTTCGAACACAAGAATTTCTGCACATCTTTCGACTGAGAATAAACAATTCCCATTCAAATGGGAAAAAAGCAATCTCTCGCCCTCTTTCCCCGCCGTTCGCGTTTTCAAATCAAAACCAAACAAAGCGCATCTATCCACCCCCAGAAATCGCTTCCTGCTCATTTCCTCGCGGTAGATATTCAAATCAGCACAGCTTGGCTCTGAACTAAATTTATACCAATGAAAAACTAATTGTAGCCCTTAGGTAACAGACAAGATAAAGCAACGTCTGTTTAGTAGAATAAAATTAGAAGAAAAAAAAAAAGAAAGAAAAGTAAGAAAAAACACGCAGTTATTCTTAGGATGCGTCCATTCAAGCTGCGCGCGTAGTGATGAAAATGCTATTTCAAACTTAAGCGTGACAGACAAAAAAAAAAGGATACGTTTATTTAGTCGACTAAAATTATTTTAAAATGCCCATTCTTTTAATAGGTCCACTCAATGTACGCGTGAAGTGAAAGAAAATGCGATTTAAAAATTAAGCCTGACAAACAAAAATGTGAGTTCAAATAGAATCGTGACAAACCAATGAAAATGCTATTTCAAAATTACCCTGACCGCCCGATGAAAATGCTATTTCAAAATAAATCGTAACAAACAATGAAAATACTATTTCAAAATAAATCGTAACAGACCAATGAAAATGCTATTTCAAAATAAATCGTAACAGACCAATGAAAATGCTATTTCAAAATAAATCGTAACAGACCAATGAAAATGCTATTTCAAAATAAATCGTAACAGACCAATGAAAATGCTATTTCAAAATAAATTGTAACAGACCAATGAAAATGCTATTTCAAAATAAATCGTAACAGACCAATGAAAATGCTATTTCAAAATAAATTGTAACAGACCAATGAAAATGCTATTTCAAAATGACCCTGACCGCCTGATGAAAATGCTATTTCAAAATAAATCGTAACAAACAATGAAAATACTATTTCAAAATAAATCGTAACAGACCAATGAAAATGCTATTTCAAAATAAATCGTAACAGACCAATGAAAATTCTATTTCAAAATAAATCGTAACAGACCAATGAAAATGCTATTTCAAAATAAATCGTAACAGACCAATGAAAATGCTATTTCAAAATTAATTGTAACAGACCAATGAAAATGCTATTTCAAAATGACCCTGACCGCCCGATGAAAATGCTATTTCAAAATAAATCGTAACAGACCAATGAAAATGCTATTTCAAAATAAATCGTAACAGACCAATGAAAATTCTATTTCAAAATAAATCGTAACAGACCAATGACAATGCTATTTGAAAATGAATTGCAACAGACCAATGAAAATGCTATTTCAAAACGAATCGTGACACCTCTAATAATCGTCCAAAGACTCCTTGCCTTCCTTGAATCTCTTATGCCACCTAAAGACTGATGCTCTATTCATGCAAAATGGTACAAAAGCAGTTTGAGGTATTTCATACGTTTTTGTGGCATTTTCCCAAGTTTAAAACAGAATTTTATTACAAATCATTCTTCTAAAGTGTCCTCACGTCCAGATTGCATTTTTGGAATTCACCAGATATTACAATCAAGCTTTAGTAGGGTGCATTCCAATTCCTGCTGTAGCTGTTCATTTGAACCTGAAATCATAAAAAATTGCTCAGTCATCTCATAAGATGTATAGAATTAACATACTAAATTTTCAAGGGTCTACGACAATTTTAAATGCGTGTACAAAAAAAGTCTGGAAACTTATCAAAGGCACTTCCTACACACACACACATACACACACACACACACATAAACACACACACACATATATATAAAAATATATATATATATTACATACACACATACATGATGATTGCAACGTCTTGTCAGACGAGTGCCACTCCCTCAGATATTTAAAATCCATGAGCCCAAATGTCTGAGGGAGTATCTATACAAATATGATGTTACAGAGTCTTAGCTTTGTACGACAGCTAAGTCTCTCTCTCGATTCAAAATGTTGAGATCCAGCAACAAGCAAGAGCAAGATAGCCAGCAACAAATTAAACTGCAGACCAGCTTAATGCGGGTACTGGTCTTCCGCTTTATGGTTTTTTTAATCAGAGATTTGCTTCTCCTAGAAAGGTTGCCTTCACCACGGCTTACGGGAGCCCTCTCCACTCCAATACACATACACACACACATACACACACACACACAAATATACACTGTGCTAGTTGGCCGTTGACCCAGAAAAAGAGTTCATTCGCACATACATACATACATACATACAGAGGTAGAGAAATGCAGAGGATGTATAATGGGATTTTCTCTACGTTAATTATTAAGAAAAACAATAAGTGTACACATCAAAGTCCACCAGCTACTAACGGTGTGAGATCTATTTGGGAGGCCGATAGAGTCCATGTGAAATTCACATGTTACAATACCCGCTTCTCCAATGCAGCTGTTTCTGTGGTTCATTTGAGTGATTCACTTCTTTTCAAAATGTTTTTCATTCAATTTACTCGCTTAACCTTTTCACCCGTGAGCGAGGGGGGGTGTAAAACAAAATACGATCGTAATAAGGCTGTTATGTAATGGTGATGAAGACACCTATCTACGTCCGCCGGCGGAGAGCAACGAAAATGAGGTTTAGTCGCGCGATGATCAATAAAGGTATCTGATGTAATGATTTGGGCCGGACCTTTCTATGACGCCATCCTGCGATGTGTGGTAGATTTTAAAAAAATTATATGCGAGACGAATATACATAATAAGCTACTCTATTTATTTCGTTACTGGTTCAAACGCCTACAAAATAATGGCTTAGTCAACCATATTTCCAGTACACTCAGCCGCCCAGAAGGTAAACCTCTCTCTCTCTCTCTCTCTCTCTCTCTTTCTCTCTCTCTCTCCTCTCTCTCTCTCTCTCTCCCTCCCTTTTAACTTCTCAATTAACTTTAAAGTATATTTTACATATCCGTATAATTGTTGATATATAAATATACTAGCAGGCCGTCTGGAATTTCCCGGTTGCAAAATACGCTTAAGTATGTTTTGATTAATGCAGATTTCGTATTTATTATTATTTTTATATATTGGACCCAATATACAGCAATGATTTAAAATGTTTAAAAAAAAAAAAAAACGAGTCGCGCCCCGAAAATCGAAACCAAAACGTTTAGCTTACGATTTACTTTTTACTTTGACGTTAATGCCTGAGCTATGAAGACATGTTTGCTGCAAGGTTAAAAATTAAAACATGAACCAATAACAATTTCGTTACGCATGCATATTCGTAACGCCGTAGTTCGATCTTCACCTGGCAAATATATATTTTTTTAATTTTCAGTTTTGCACCGATTTCTCCCTGCTCAAATGTAAATATAAAGCTTCGCATGGGGTCGATTATTCTATATATTAAGTTTCATGTATGTAGACAAAAAACTAACTGAGAAGTTTGGTAGGCAAAACTTTTAAAACAAATATATATCACATACATAAATTTATAGAGAAAGGAAGTAAGTTGCTGGAATCCATATTAAATAGAGAAATAGTCAATCACCCCAGCACAAACAACTTTCTTAGTGACACACAATATGGTTTCCGCTCTGCAAGATCTACCGCAGATGTGCTGACGGTTATATCTCACAGGATTAGTGAATCTCTTGACAAAGGCTTCCTTTCTAGGGCAATTGCTCTTGATATATCAAAGGCCTTCGACAAGGTATGGCATAATATGTTAAGGTTTGGGGACTTTTGGGGCTAAATGAGGGGGGGGGGCAAATGACGGACTTATGTTACAATAACAAAAGCCTGTTCTTGTAAGTGAGTAAATATGAAATAGGATAGTCAAAGATTCGAACTTGCGAAGCTAGATTTCGAATTGAGAATTCCAATCATAAGTTAAAATAAATACAGAATGTTATTCAAAATAAGGAATGTGGAATCTCAATTGTTTAGCTCACACAAAATAGTTAGATGTCTGTTTATTGGAAAAGGAATGTAATGATGAAATTTGTTTCAGTGAAAATTAAAATAAGGAATTTAATCGTCAATTGAAATTGTAAACATATTTTGTAAAGAGGTTATTCGAAAAATAGGTAACTGAACTCGGAGTCATGTCAAGTTTTGCAACGTGACGCATGTCAAGGCAACGTGCTCGATGAGCCCATGTTTATCATACGATGGCGTGACGAGTTCTCAATATAGGTAGAGTTTTAGATGCAGTCTGGGAGAAAGAGGGGAGAGAGAGCCGAGACAGAGGTCAGAGACAGCCGCTGACACCAAACCTTGGAAGCGAAGGTTAAAGAAAAGCCATGTAAAGAAACTTTGAATTCCTCGAGCGAAATCAGGTCCGGTCATAAAATAAAGGAAGTCATCATATGTTTTTGTATCTGCGTCTTCGTGTTGTTATTCAACAGAAAAGTCCATTTATGTTATAAGAACCTTGATAAAATCATCATCTAAAAAATATGTGTTAGAAAGTATATGTGTCAAAGTATAAATGTTATAGAAACACTCCCGTTCACAGAACTGTCAAAAGCATAAATGTCAAACTCTCGGTCTATCTATCAAGACACACAAAAAATTTTAAAAATTATAGGAGTATAGATGATGTTTTTTCACTTTCATTCTCAAATTTCCATTGTTGAGTTAAAACTAGTGATTCATTAATTACATTCATTATTTTATTCAGCTTTTTTATTCGCTAAATTTACTACGTTTATCATATCAAATCTTCTGTCATTGAATTACATGCGGGTCTCTCTCTCTCTTTAAATGAACATCATAAGACAATATGAACATCTCTCAACATGCAACACGAACACTCCTAAGACAGTCTCTATCATTCTAAGACTCTCACAAATATGAACAACAGCAAATAACATCAGTCCTATTCTAATAAAAAAAAACATAACACTTAGTCATTTCTTTTTCTTTTCTTTTTTCTTTCTTTTTTGCATGGTGTAGAACTTAAATTTACATATGTTAAGATCTAAAACTTCACTTGTTTGTTTGTTTTTTAGTTCTTCTAGAGAACGCCATTTGAGGGGGGGTACCCAATATTTTGGATTAGAAAATAAGAATAAAACAGCATCTACCACACGTATTGGTCGAGCACATCGGATTTTTAGTTCCCAAAAGACAGAATCCGACAAAATTATATCTAATATAAAAGGAACTCTGTGTGTGTTTGTGTGTGACAGTTTGTTCCTTATGGACTGCGAAACAGCTGGGCTAATTTTTATGACATTTTACACAAGTGTACTTTATATATCTGGCAGTGTTCTTAGATAGGTTTCGCACCAGAATGTCTTCAAAAAGTATCGATAATCGAAAACATCCGATGAAAGAAGTTAACACCTTATAACATCACAAGTGCATTTGAGAAGTTTTATTACTACACAGCCAGAAATGCCTACCATATAAAATCAACAGTAGGTTATTTGATATAGAAGGGGCCGCGTTCAAAATGAATATTTCTGTTTAATGCAAACCTGAACGATTATACTTAACTTTTTCATTTAAGACTTAAATTTAAGTCATTATCACCGCACAAGCAGAAAGGCTAGACATATAAAATCAACATCAGTTTCTTTGATACGGCAAGGGCACATTCGGAATTAATGTTTTTGTTTAGAACGCAATTGAAGCATGATACTTGAATTTTGCATTTTTAAATTTAAATGCAAGCCTTTTATATGAAAATAATTTTATAAAATCAACAGTAGGTTCTCTACAGTGCAATGTAAGCTAAAATGTATTGTGAACTAATCACTGCGAGGAGGCATGTAAAGGCTCCTCCCAGTGCACCGAGATGGGTCCCAACTAGAGCAGGCAATCAATCGACCTGATTTAAAAATTGGGGATTTCACAGAAACTGTACCATAGAATTTAATTCTACCTTGGCTTTTGTGTAAATTATATGTTGTTTGTATTTTTTGTTTGCGATATTTTGACTTCACTGTTCTGTACCTTTCCCCAAAATTTTATTCAATACAAACTTGTTCAAATTTTTTAAATGTCTTAACCGCAATATGTAGAAATTCAGATGTAATGTGAACAAACATCTTGTTGCACAACTCCCCAATTAGGACGCCCCTTATAAATCTGGTGCATAATCACAGTGGCCCTTAAGTTTCAGTGGCAATGTGCTTTATTTGGGGTGGATAATAAAATATAAAAACATTTTTTTTTAATTAAGGGAGGTGGCGTTTGATGAACACAGCTGGTGAGTCAAGAGATAAAATACTGTTTTGTTTTTAAATCTCCGAAACCGTTTTTCACGGTAAACAACTTCTGATCCTTTTTTAAATTCAATTTTCACCCCAAATAAGGCAGAGTGCCACTTTGAAGTAGGGGACTGCTATCGAGAACATAAGTTGCAAGGATATTATGAAGGGAGTTGAGTAGCAAGATGTCTGTTCAAATTACACTTGAACTTCTGCATGCCAGTACAGTTGGGAAAGCAAAATCCCGGAAGGGACCTCCAAAGTCAAGCAGTTCTGGGATCTCTACTGTGAATGGGTGGGATTTAGCTGCTTGTCGTCGAGGGGGTACAAGTGCTTGTAATTCGTCAGAGCATTCACCATTAAAGTACTTGTAGAACAAGCAGAGGGATGCAACATTTTGTCGATGGGACAGAGGCTGAAGCCTAGATGAGAGTTCAGGACCTATCAGGTTGGCAACTCTCTTTTGAACCCTGTCCAGGAGTAAGAGACAAGTAGCAGATGCGCCAGCCCAAATGTGACAACAGTACTCCATACATGGGCAAATGGTGGCCTTATAGAGGTATAGGTTATTTTCAGGCATAAGTAGTTTTCTAGCACGGTAGAGAGAGCTCACATTCTTTGCGGCAGCCTTGGCAATGCTCCCAATGTATCTATTTCAGTTCATGTTCCCCGTGAACGTTAGGCCAAGGAGTTTAAAGGAAGTACTTTCAGGTAATGTGTTCTTGGCCATTGCTATTGGTGGTAGAGATAGTTTCTTGTGTTATTGAAGGACACAAGCAGTATTGAATGTGACCATCCATTTTTGTCCCTATTCCACGACAGATTGGAGGTTTTCCTCTAGTGTTTCTAAACATTTATTTTGATATGTGTTCAGGACTAGGAAGCACAATGTGTTTTAAAAATATAAAGGTGTTAATTTGTGTATCAAGGGATTAGCGACATGAAGCCTTTGTCTAGAGATTCACTAATCCTATGAGATATAACCGTTAGCACGTCTGCTGTAGATCTAGCAGAACGGAAACCATATTGAGTGTCGCTAAGAAGGTTATTTCTGCTGAGGTGGTTGACTACTTCTCTATTTATTGTGGATTCCAGCAACTTACTCATGACACACAGGAGACTTATTGGTCTGTACTGAGAGGGGGATGACTTATCACCTGAATTCTTAAATACAGGGCATACTGATGAGGTTTTCCAGGGTGTTGGGAAGCACTTCTCCTTAAGGCAACGCTTAAACAGTTTGGTAAGTATGGGGTCAAGTTCTGGTTGTAATTTTTTTTAACACTATAATTAGTAATGACTCCTTATCAATTCTCCAATACTATTGCTACACTATCCCATTGAGTACTGTACAAACCCTTATCCCCGAGTGGCCATTGGTCCTTGATAAGTGGTGAACTCCATGTAAAAAAAAAAAAATTAATTAAGAGGGATGAATTGAGAAGATTTGCTGAGAGAAAACATTAATGTTAAAAATTGGTACAAATTACGGCGTCAATGAAAAGGAGTGATGCCAATTTCTATTTCGATTTAAAAATATCTCGGCAAAAAAGTAGGGTCGGACATTTTGAAAATTATATATCTATGGCGACCGAAAGTGATCTATTTTCTAATTTAATCTTGTTTTGTCTTCTTAAAGTATGTTATTTTTATTCTGTCAATCGTGCTTGCTTCCTCCTCCGAATATCTTCAAACACAGTACGTTACATATTTCTCTCTCTGGCTGACTGGCAAAATTAACTCATAAATTTGAGTTTGTTATCAAAGAAGAAATAGGACTGCCATGTCAAGCTCCAGTTAATCAGTGACCATGACAGAAAGCCTAGTGTGTCCTATTGCTGTCCACGAATACGTCTCCAGTATGGCACCAGAATATCTGGATGAGACACCACCGCCCGGGGCTGAGCAACGCATAATTTTAAGTAGGTAGTAACCTGATATCATGTTTTATTTTTTACTGTCACAGAGTTAATTAATAAGGACGGATCTTCCTATTATGTTTCTTTTTCGATCTAGTATTTACGCGTGACAGACCAACTGGCCGACAATGACAACGTTATTTTAAACTCCAGCCTGTCGCACACACAGACCAAGTTTTTTTTTATGGAAATGTATTTAATTAACGTATCATCTCTAATCAGGCTTAAAGGCCACTCGAGGATAAGGGTTACACGAGTGTCAGGAGTTCTGTGAGGTAACACCATATAGATTGGTAATGATGGTGATGATTGGGCAGAATCTGATTACGTAAGAAAGCCTCTCAACTAGAATTTGTTTACATCAGACTTGAAAACGACCATGTTATAGTGAACCGGAAAGCAGCCTAGCGGTATTGTTTTTCACAGGCGGACAGTTCTAGGGAAGAATTTTTTTATGGAAGTACTGTTTAGATTTAGATATAAAGAAAAGGAAAAAAATTGCTGGAATCTGATTATAATTTACTGGGGGGGGGTCGGTCTTGTTGGTCGTAAAACATGCTTAAATATATTTTAATTCATGCAGATTTCTTTTTATCAAAGAGTCAATTCTCTATTGAATACTATATTGTACCTAATATATTATAGTGATTTCAAAAGTTAAAAAATGACTCTGTGCCATCAGCTAGAATCGAAACCAAAACATTTAGCATTCCAGTCATGACTCCTACCGGTGTAGCTTTGGAAAGATATGTAAGAAAGAGTTAATATTAATCGACTTGAAGTAATGAATAAAATTTGAGCATGCGCAGAAAGTAAACATACGTCGGCAGGTGCCCGGAAAACTCGTCCCCTTTCGCTAGGTAGGAAAACTGGTCCCTTATTGAATAAATATCGATTGAAAACACATTTTATGATCGTTCTTGAAGGAGATATTGTTTTTTAAAATAGACTATAGCCCCCCCCCCTAATATTTTTAAAAAATATTTTTACTTGTTCAATGTTTTTTGTTTGTTTTTTTTTTTTAAATAAAATCGATTTTCTAAGTGTCCGTTTTCTACCTAACTGGCTAAGTTCTTAGTGGTTTCACTTCTTTTAAAGCATTTATTATGTTTATACAAAGTTAATTACAAATTTTTTTGTTCTTATTTTAACGATGTTTTTTGGAGTCATAAAAACAATAATAAAAAACAAAACCAAAAAATTAAAAAACAGGGAGCGATTCGATTTTTCGTTACTTTTTTGTTTTGGTTTTTTAATTATGATAGTTTTTTTGTTGTTATGTTTTTGTTTTTCGCATACCAAATGCACTCATGCGTTATTTAAAATTATAATTTTCTCAATTATCAACATTTATTGTCGTCCTGTCAAATTTTGCAAAAATTAACTAATAAATTAAAAGCGAAATATTTTTTGGCGCGAGAGATGCCATGTGCTAACAATCTCTCGTTAACTAATTTTTAATTTTTTTTAATTTTTACTTCAAAATTCTAAAATCAATCATTAAGCGAAAAAGTAATCACTAAATATATTTATTAATCAATTTTATTGAAAACTCCGCTATCGTTTATCAAGAATCTTTTTAATTTCATTTTTTGTTGGTTGTTTTTCGGAGGGAGATATAGTTTTTACTCCCCTCCTCTCTCTAAATTATATTTTAAAAAATATTAAAATTTATTATTTTCTATTTAAAACCAAATCTCCCTCAGTAACTTCTTTAATTTTCTATTTTTAGCGATTATCAAGACCCCTAAGATGTGATATCCCGGACATTATTTCTCGTTTTCACGTAACACTCGACATGTTTTTTGTTTGTTTTCTGTGTTTTTTTTCTTTTCCGGGGTCGAGTTTTCTGGAAACGAGTTTTCCCGGAACGAGTTTTCCTAAATTCACGTCGGCAAGTTGAAATGAACATTTTTCATTTCAACAAGCTGACATATTTCTGTATGCGTTATTCATCCATCGAAACAAAAATTTCACTCGTTATGAACTATTTTTGGTGTATGCGTTCTATTTCTTGTTAATTTCAGTGTTGTGTGACATGTACTTTAAAAGTTTATCAGTTAAATATTTGCATTGACACACACACATACACACATCTACTGTATAATTTATATATACTAGCGGAACCTGTGGTAAGTCCACAGCGACATTTTTCATATGCAATATATTGATGATGGCCATTCTGTGGGCAATCCGCGTGAATAGAGACCACGCGATATTATTGTAGCCCTTTTGTTAAAACTGCAAAAGTATTTATCTAAGTAACTGGCTAGTGTAGTGTCAGAATATTAATTACGGTTTATCTTCAATATTTTTATCGGAGTTTTTGACATATTTGCATTGTATGGACGCCAGACGCTAACAGAAACCCAGAATATCATCTTATCCTCTTTAAACAGAATAGTTGAATACTAGCCACAAGACCAAGAAGGTATATTTTAGTTTCAAGTACGGCCCAAAAGCGACAGTATTTGTTTTATTTATTTATGTATTTATTTTACATTGTGTTTTCGGTGATCGAGAGATTATATTTATTAAAAAAAGAGGGTTGAAGGTGAAAACATACTACGGACATTAAATCAAAGTATCTACATACTAATTTAATGTTCGTTATAGGGTATCATCTCTTATTCTCCTTTTTATAGGAGTAGTGATTAATGGGAAGAAATCAGAAGCTCACAGCATTAATGCTGGAGCTCCTCGAGGGGTCCATCCTAAACCCAACTCTCTTCCTGATCTACATCAATAATATCCCAAATCACATCCTAAGACTATTTGTAGATATTTATGCTGACGACAAGTTCTCCCTGATTCTCTCTCCTCTGATCTTGATCACGTGGTGCAATGGGGAAAGAGGTGGCTGGTTAATTTTAATGCATCTAAAACTAAGCTTCTATCTTTCCATCATCAACGCTCTGATACCCGTTTGGTATCAATCGAAATGAATAGCTCTCGTTTTGACAAACTTTTAGGTCTGACATTTACTCCTGATCTGAGATGGAACACGCACATCAAATCCGTTGCCAAGGCTGCTGGAAAAAAATGGTGGGATCGTTCTATCGCTCCAGTAGATATCTCACTTCTGGTGCAATTCTCTACCTGTATAAGAGCCAAGTACGTCCAAAGATGGAGTACTGTTGCCACATTTGGCCAAGAGCTGCTAGAAGCAGCTTATTCTGCTTTGACAGAGTTCAAAATAGACTTCATAGCCTAGTGAGGGGTGCTCTTTTCTCTTCCCTGCAACCTCTTTCCCACAGAAGAGACGTTGCAAGCCGGTTTCTCTTTTATCCTTATTTTCATAGCAAGTGCTCGTCTGAGCTCCAATCTATGCCTCCCTGCCCAGACTTTCACGAAAAACACTTCTCTAGCTGAAACCACTATCAATAATTTCCCCCATTATTTATCTGTCCTTAAACCTAAACTTAGATTCCATGAACAAAGTTTCTTTCTTAAAACATATATCGAAAGGAAATAGGATGCACTTAAATCAATTGCTCACTATGACGTCTGGACAAAGGCAGCGTGAGATTCTGGGATAAAGAATCTAGGCTATTCATAACAGTCTTCAACAACTTAGTTTTCCATCCTCACCTTACGACCTTGTGTCACATCTTCCAGTAGTGGGTGTGAGGTAAATCTACCTCACATATAGTAAAGTATAACTTAGTAGTAGTATTAGTAGTTGTAGTAGTAGTAGTAGTAGTAGTAGTAGTAGTAGTAGTAGTAGTAACAGTAGCCTGAAAATATGCCTATGGCAAATAAGCTACACAGTGGCTTTCATGTTTCATTCTCACAAGAAATCGTCAGTATTGAAGATATTAAAATATTTATATAGCAAGTACTTGACATAGGTATATTTTTATACAATTGAATGATGTTTAATAATGTTTTAATCTATTATTTATAATTAATGTTTTTCATATTGTATTTACTTCTATACTAGGTTTACTTAGGAGGTCATTGTCACCTAACATATGCGCTATTTATTTTTGGGTGTTTACTCGCCACCGTTCTTCTCAATCTATAATTTTTACTTTGTTCCACAGAGGTATATAGTTCAATAATTTTTGTTTTACTAATTGATATTTGGTGAAGGTTTGCACTCTGCAGAATGCAATTTTTGCTATTTGTTAATTAAGTACAAGAAAAAAATGGTCTTACTAGTTTTATTTCCTTTTAGCTTATCTAACTCCTGCTCAGATAATGTGTAGTCCACATGTAAAATACAATTGCAAATTACTTAATGTTTGACTGATCGAACGAGAGCATGATACCTCCGTGGATTAAATAAAGAGTTCCGTTCCAGATTTTACAGATTCCTGAGTGTGCTGATAAGATTCCCGAGTGTGACAGATATATTGCAAAGATTGACAGACATATTGCAAAGATAGACAGACATGTTGCAGAGAATGACAGACATGTTGCAGAGAATGACAGACATGTTGCAGAGATTGACAGACATGTTGCAAAGATTGACAGACATATTTCTGAGAACAACAGACATGTTGCAAAGATTGACAGACATGTTGCAAAGATTGACAGACATGTTGCAAAGATTGACAGACATGTTGCAGAGAATGACAGACATGTTGCAAAGATTGACAGACATGTTGCAGAGATTGACAGACATATTGCAAAGATTGACAGACATGTTGCAAAGATTGACAGACATATTTCTGAGAACAACAGACATGTTGCAAAGATTGACAGACATGTTGCAGAGATTGACAGACATATTGCAGAGAATGACAGACATGTTGCAAAGATTGACAGACATGTTGCAGAGAAAGACAGACATGCTGCAAAGATTGACAGACATGTTGCAAAGATTGACAGACATGTTGCAAAGATTGACAGACATGTTGCAAAGATTGACAGACATGTTGCAAAGATTGACAGACATGTTGCAGAGAATGACAGACATGTTTCAGAGAATTACAGACATGTTGCAGAGAATGACAGACATGTTGCAGAGAATGACAGACATATTGCAGAGAATGACAGACATGTTGCAGAGAATGACAGACATGTTGCAGAGAATGACAGACATGTTGCAGAGAATGACAGACATGTTGCAAAGATTAACAAACATATTCCAGGCATTGACACCAATATTCCAGGCATTGACAGCAGTATTCCAGGCATTAACAGAAGTATTCTAGGCATTAACAGAAGTATTCTAGGCATTAACAGAAAGGTTATAGAGATTGATATAATGATTATAAAAATTGAAAGAAAGATTCCGTCGATTGACAGAAAGGTTCCAGAGTTTGATAGAAAGATTCCAGAATTTGCCAGAATGAAATACTATTTTCATACACCCGGGCACTGACAAATTACCTTGCTTACGAGTTAAGTTTGATGGTGGGGTGTTTGACACAAGATTTAAGGGAGATCAGATTTGAAGAAAATTATAGAATATGTTTTTATTGCGAGACTGTAGAAGAAAGTAATTTCTCAACAAGGTAAAGTGGACATCTGGCGCCATGCAGGTTGTTATGGCATGCATATAGATGGCGGTAATAAAGCGTGTGGCTTGTATCAAGCGAGGAACCTACCTTACAGGAAGGTTTGCTATGATAATAATTTGAACAAGGAAAAAAAAGAGAAGGAGAAAGAGAATTAAATAGATATATAGATAAAGGAAGGGAATAGAGAGATAAATTGCCTCGCGAGGGGAAGATTACAAATCTCATAAAAAAGCATTTAGCAGATAGAAAGGATTGGCTTGCTGGTCGTCGGAAAGTACACTCCAGCTTTGGGTTCCCAGCCAGGGTTTAATATCCCCTTAAAGAGCTAAGTAGAAAATATCTACCAAGAAGATGTCTGAAGGAAAATAAGTTGAAAAATCATGCATCTAAAACAGTTAACAACCTGATTAGTTAAACTTCCCTTGCGCGGTTTTGTCTGGAAATATATCATCTATATATCAATAGTATATCACGTGTGTTATTTATTTTCGGTGTAACGTTTACATCCAAGTGACTGTCGTTTAATTGTTATGGACTTCCATTTCTTGTAATAAATAATTTTACCAAGAATTCATCAAAAGTTTTGGTTTCGGTTTCAGCTGATGGTACTTAAGGCATCTATTTTTTTTATAAATAATTTTACCAAGCATTCTTTATAAGTTTCGGTTTTAATTTCCATCACAGCTGAAGAGAGTCAAGTTTATATATATACTAGCAGTTCAGTCCGGCTTTTTTTGGGCCCTATGTACTGTTCATAACTTTATGTGCATATATATATATATATATATATATATATATATATATATATATATATATATATATATATTAAAACGTTTGAATCATGTCCAGGTAACCTACATTTAAAATTTCAAGTGTTTAGACCCAAAAATTGGCGGGGGAGTATGTTAGAATTTGTAAAGGTCAATTCTTTCAACTTTGACCTTTTGTCAGCAAAATTTTCGCCCAACAACTGACTAAAAAGTTTGCTACATGTCTGAATACTCTTTATGCAAAATTTAAAATGTTCAGACCTAAAATTGGCTGAATAGTTTACTAGAGATAGCAAAGGTCAAATCTTTTGAACTTTGACCTCTTGATAGCCAAATTTTCGGCCAACGACCAATAAAAAGCTTGCCCTATACTTGCGTACACTTTATGTAAAATTTCAAATGATTAGACCAAAAATTAACTGAGTAATTTGGTAGAGACCGCAAAGGCAAATGATTTTTTAACTTGGACCCTACTTTTGACCTCTTAGCATTTATTGTTTTCGGCTCAAATCAAATTAAAAAGTGTGAACCATATCCAATTAAGCTACATCTAAAATTTCAAGTATTTAGATCCAAAATTGACTGAGGACTTTGGTAGAGTTTTCAAAGCTAAAATCATTGAACTTTGACCCATTGACAGGCAAATTTCTGGCCGAAAACCGATTAAAAATATTTTTCCAAATCTCAATACCCCTTATGTCAAATCTTGAGTCTGCAGATTGAAAATTGATAAAGTAGTTTACTAGGGAAATGTACACACAGATACGCACAATTTCATTTATATATATACACACACACACAAACATATACAAATATATATATATATATATATATATATATATATATATATATATATATATATATATCGTCATAAGTTTCGGTTTCGATTCAAGCTGATGCAAGCAAGTCATATGAAATCGCAACTTATATAAAAAATGATAGAACATTAACTCATATTCTACAAGAGGCGTGCAATAAGTAATGCCCTGACCCACTTCTCATAGCAGCAGAGCAACGAAACTTGGTACAGTTATTAGTCTTTCTCTACATAGGAACGACTCAGAGTTATGCATTTCTCCCATCGTTTGATGCAGCTCTGGAGACCGTTTTTGTAGAACATCCCAGGTTGGTCCTCCAACCACGACGTAACTTCAGAAATCAAGACTGCATCATCTAAGAAACGCTTTCCTTTCAAAAACAGCTTCATGGCTGGGAAGAGGTGAAAGTCAGAGGGTGCAATGCCAGGAGAGTAGGGAGGATGGAAAAGGATTTCATAACCACACCGGCGTGCTTCTGATCTGGCGACATGCGAGTTGTGGACCAGAGCGTTGTCCTGCAGTAGGAGGGTACCTTTGCTGATCTTGCCTCGCCTCTTTATTTTGATAGCTTCCCTTAATTTACTCAAAAGTGAAGCATAATAGGCTCCTGTAATTGTTGTACCCTTGGCCAGGAAATCTGTTATCACTACTCCGTCCTGGTCCCAGAAGACTGTGAGCATGACCTTACCAGCGGAGGGCTGCACCCTTGCCTTCTTTGGCGGTGGTGAGTCCAAGTGCTTCCACAGCATTGACTGGGCTTTGGTCTTTGGATCATAGTGATGGTCCCAGGTGTCATCCTGTGTAATCATTATTTTGAAAACCTTTGACTCATCTTCTTGGCACATCTCCAAATTCATCTTTGAGCTCTCGATGCATTCTCGCTTCTGGAATGGAGTGAGCAACCTGGGAATCCATCTGGCAGACACCTTATGCATATGCAAATGGTCATGAATGATAGTTTCCACAGACCCTGTAATAATCTTGACATCTTGGGTTATTTGGCGAATAGTAATGCGCTGATCTTCCAAAATGGCAGCCTCGACTTGACGGACAGATGACTCATCAATGGCAGAAGGGGGGCGGGGATGACCAGGTCTGGGAGCTGTTTCCACAGACTTCCGGCCATGTTTGAATTCACGATGCCAGCGTTTCATAAGGTCATATGATAGGGCATTATCGCCATAAGTTTCTTTCATTTCATCAAAAGTCTCCTGTGGTGTGCGTCATTTCAAATACAAAAACCGGATCACTGCTCGACATTCAACAGACTCCATTTCACACCTGACGTAGTTCAAACACCTGTAAAACAGAAACCACAATTAGTTCAAAGCTGTAATTTGCCACATAACCCGTAGAGATATAAATCATTGCACATGCTAAGTTTCAGCTAGATGAGACAACTGGAAGTGGGTCATGGGCATTACTTATTGCCTGTCCCCTGTATTCGTATATTATAGACACCTCCAAACACTCGGGCAACGCCGGGCTGAAATGCTAGTATATATATATATATATATATATATATATATATATATATATATATATATATATATATGAGATATATATATTTACATATTAGCATTTCAGCCCGGCGTTGTCCAGGTGTTTGGATGTGTATGTTGAGCAAAAAAAAAAAATGTGGTAGTAGGAAGGCAGGCTCGAACCCGTACCGCGGCGGAGGAAAAGAACAGGAAAAAAAAAACTGACATTTTTGCGGTAACGACCACTGCCAAACCTGAAGTGACTTATGTTTAAATTAAGGCTAGACAATCGAAAGAAGAGGATATCTTTCAAAAATATCGGCGAAAAAAGCGACCCCCCCTGTAGAAAAGTGCCTAGTTGAAGGTGAAGATATTAATGTTTTTAGCCAATTTTTCGATATTTGTCGCATGAAAGGTCGAACTTCAAAACGATACTGATCTTGGTAAAATCCGTCGCCTCTGTCGAAAGTTTTAAGCAGGCATGCAAACATACATACATACATACATACATACATACCTTTATATATTGGTAACTAAAAATTTGCTACCGAAACCGATGAAAAAGCTTGCCCTATCTCTGAATACCCTTTATGTAAAATTTGAAATGTTTAGACCAGAACTTTTCTGAGTAATTTGGTAGAGACCGCAAAGGTCATTTTATTTTAAACTTTGACCCCTATTATGACCCCTTAAAATTTGTTTTGGGCTCAAATGAAGTTATTAAGTTAGATCCATGTCCAAGGAATATAAATGCCTTCACGAATCTTGGTTTTCCGACTGCTGGAAAACCGCTTCTGTGCTACCAGTCTTCAAGAATTCTGGTGAAAGAACTGCCCCACTAAATTATTGCCCCATTAGCCTCCTCCTGCTTTTCGACAAAATATTTGAGTCTTTAGTTAATCAAGCCCTAGTCCAACACCTAACAGCTGCTAAACTCCTGACTGACAAAAAATATGGATTCAGGCATGCCTGTGTTTAACAGCAGATTTCTTAACTGTAGTCTCTGAACGTATATACCGTTCACTGGACAAAACAGGGGAGGGTAGAGCGGTAGCCCTTGATATATCTAAGGCTTTTGACAGGTATGGCACGATGGTCTTCTAAGTAAAATTAGATCATATGGAATCACTGGAAGAATACATAATGTAATTAAATCCTTCTTAAGTAATAGAAAAATCCAAGTTGTCCTCGACGGTCGTACATCTAAACAATATTACATAAATGCGGGAGTACCTCAGGGGTCTATCCTCGGACCTTTATTATTCCTCATATTCATAAATGACCTCCCTGACAAAATTGTTTCGGAGATAGGTATATTTGCCGATGACACCACTCTCTATAAAAAATATGAGTGGATAACAAATGAACACATATCAAAGGAAATGGCAGAAACACTAGAGAATAACCTTCAATCTGTAGTGGAATGGGGAAAAAATGGATGGTCACATTCAATGCTGCCAAGACTAAGCTTGTTTCCTTCAATAATTACAAGAAACTTCTCTACCACCAATAGCAATGGCCAAGAACACATTGCCTGCAAGTACTTCTTTTAAACTCCTTGGCCTAACGTTTATCGGGAATATGAACTGATATAGATACATTGAGAGCATTGCCAAGGCTGCTGCAAAGAAGGTGGGCTCTTTCTACCGTGCTAGAAAATTACTTACGCCTGAAAGTATCCTGTACGTCTATAAGGCCACCATTCGCCCATGTATAGAGTACTTTTGTCACATTTTGGGCTGTTGCATCTGCTACTTGTCTCTCACTCCTGGGCGGGGTTCAAAAGAGAGTCGCCAACCTGATAGGTCCTGAACTGTCATCGAGGCTTCAGCCCATCGACGAGATGTTGCATCCCTCTGCCTGTTCTACAAATACTTTAATGGTGAATGCTCTGACGAACTGCAAACACTTGTACCTTCTCGACTTAACTACCCCCCGACAAACCCAACAAGCAACTAAGTCCCATCCCTTTACAGTAGAGATCCCTAGGTGCAAGAAAGCCTTATGCTCCAATAGTTTCTTCCCCAGAACTGCGGGTCTTTGGAACTCCCTTCCGGGATTCTGCTTTCCCAACTGTGCTGATATGCAGAAGTTCAAGTGTAATGTGAGAAAACATCTTCCTACTCATCTCCCTTCATAATGCCCCCGCAAATTAAGTCCTGATAGTAGCCCCCTACTTCAAAGTGGCACTGTGCCTTGTTTGGACTGAAAATTGAATTTAAAAAAAGGAACCTATATCTAAAATTTCAAGTGTTTAGACCCAAAATTGTCGAAGAAGTTTGGTAGATTTTTCAAAAGTCAAATCGTTGAACTCTGACCCCATAACAGCCAAATTTTTGGCCGAAAACGGATCACAAAGATTTTCCAAAATCTCAATACCCTGTATATCAAATTTTGAGTCTGTAGACTTGAAATCGACAAAGTTATTGCGTAGGGAAATGTAAACACACAGACACACAAATACACAGACACGTTCACTTATATATATATATATATATATATATATATATATATATATATATATATATATATATGATATATGTATATATATATATATATATATATATATATGATGTATATATACATATAAGAACAAATACTCAAATAGTTAATAAAACATGTTAAAAACACTTTGAAAAAGAGTTTAAAACATATTTAATTTGAAAAGGAAGCACTTAATAAGTGGACAGTCCTTAATCCGCGGAATTTCAAAGAAATACTTTCCTTCTCATCAGAGGGTAGGATTTAACAAAATGTATTTGATGAAACTACAAGAAAGTTTAACAAAAGTATTTGATGAAACTACAAGTCAAAGATCTTACTTGATAACAAAAATTGAAGCAGAGGGAATAGGGTTAAGAAAAAGTGATTTCACGTGAATAGATAGTTTGGTGAAGGATAAAGAATCCAATGACAATAAAATCCAAAAATGCAAATCCAAGAATGTTAGTTAAATTTCCATTCGCACAAGTAAAATCCAAGGGAATCGCGTAATCGGAAAAATTATATATATCTAAAAGGTTAAAGTAATAGCTATGTAATGTCAAAATTACCATAATTAAATTTGAACTTACGTTTACAGAAAGAGATCAGTTCGTTTTTAGAATTCATTATATTGTTACTTTGAAGTGAAGTAATTATAGTTATAGCTTCGGTTGTGCAGAGGCGACATGACTTAGAGCCTGGATTATAAGACTTAACTTTTTTTAGGATAGTCCATTTGATTGAGAAGGCGGTATTATTAGAATTAAGTTTTTTAATTAAAATAGTTAGAGAAGTTCCTTGGTTATTATTAGAATTATAGTTGTTAAAAGAAGAAATGTAGTTTGATATTCCTTTCTTAATTAATGTTGAAGTAGCGCCGATATATGTATGTACTTTATTAAAATCTTGAGGTCTGAAATTAATATTAATTTGCTGATTTGTATTAGGGAAATAGTTTGAATTTTGTTCATTGTGTTCAACAATGGTTGGGACAATGATTGTACGACGACTGTTTTGGAAGGATAATAAATGTTGTTAGTTTTAGGATGGCTTTTAAGAGAAATATTATTATTCTCATTTATATTATTATTATTATTATTATTATTATTATTATTATTATTATTATTGCTAGTTGTATGATTGTAGATGGAGGGGCTGCTCGAGTGGTATGTTGGACTATATCAGATGGAGGATGGGAAGAAGGATAACTTTAAGACAAAATATTAGTGTCTCTTGAGAGTGGGAGAATTGCGTGGGAGCTCAGTAATTGTGCATGAATATATAACATCTTTATGGATGCAATCATTATTGAGTGGGCAAAGATGTTTGTTATTAAAATTACAGTTAGTTTTGGGTTTAATCGAGAAATAGATTTTTTGGACTGATTTAATTTTTTGTTATTAGATGTTAAGATTATTTGTGCTAAATTAGGCATTGTTTAATAAGAAATCCTTATTGAGCTTGTATTGAAAATAGAACTATATCTGTGTGGGTATTTGAAAGAGTATTTGAAAGAGTTTTGTACAATGTTGAAGAATTCCTTAGGTATATTAGTTTTGACATTTACGGTAAATGGAGGATTAAACCAAATATTTTTCTTTTTCCTGATGCGACTGGGTGGGTTAGAGGTATTACGATTAGTATTTTGATTTAGATTATATATGTAGACTGGTCCATTTTTATCGATAGTGGCAGATCTTGTTATTTGAACTGGTTTCTTCACAGTCATATTGTGTGTGATTACAGATTTAAGGCAGCCAGCAGGAGGAGCATAATGGCTGTATTTAATCTTTTCATTGTGTCCTGAGTTCCTTAAGGCATTATTGAAGAAAGCAGCATTTTGATTAAAACTTTTTTATCAGCAGAAAGAGCAGAAATTCTTCTAGAGGTGGATGGTACTATAGATTTTATAATTGAATTGGGGTGGTTCGAAGATTTATGGACGTATAAAAGCGTAAGGTTGGGTTTATGATAGGGGCTATAAGTTTCGGTGTTAAGATTAAGTGTAATGTCTAGAAAATTTGAAGTTTTTTTTGTTCGCTTCGATAATTCTAGAAAGGCCAAAGTTATTAAAGAAGTTATGTAATTTTTTAATTGTTTTGTTGTACTTTCTTGGCCTGACTGTTATAGTGAAAATAGCATCGTCTCTATAAAGGTCCCCTTGGATATGTATAAAGTGGTATTTAAGTTATTTCAGTAAGAAGAGTCCCACTAAATCAGTAAATTCTGCAGAGTCAGAAGCACCCATCAAGATGTCAAAATTATTAAGAGTGTCCTTTATAGTCCAAAACTTCTTGTTAAATTGTATAAGGGTCTTTCTCGCTAGGAGTATTAATTTAATTTCTAAATTCGTTCAGTCAGAATTTCTTCTAGCAAAGATTAGAGCCCTATTTAAAAGGGTCGGGGAAATTGATTGATAATAATTTTGGATGTCAAAGGTTATGAAGTTAAGGAGGTGTTTATTTCAAACCAATTAATTACGGAATCTGAATTTAGCCAAAGAGGGAGACTTACTTTTTCTTTAATAGAAGGTATGATTCTATCTAAGATGTTTTTGCTTACAGCACCTAAGTCAGAGTTAGATGGGCAGACCAATCTTAATGAGGAGTTGTCATAAAAATTAGGTTTATTATACTTAAGGGTGAATCTAGGGGTACCCGGGAAAATTATTTCAGTGAAGTTATGAATATTCATAGAAGTCAGTAAATGTTTAGTCTCAGAATTAATGGAATCTAAAGTCTTACGAGGGACTATTTTATAAGATTTATTAAGTTCTTTATACAAAATCTTTTATGTGTAGGATAGTCAAGTTTATAGTAATTTTTATTATATATATATATATATATGCATATATATATGATATATATATACATATATATATATGATATATATACATATATACATATACATATATATGATATCATATATATATGATATATATATATCATATATATAATATATATATATATATATGATTATATATTTGTAGTCATCGACATGCAGTCCTGTTTCGTTGTATCACAACTCCTCAGTGCCGCTAGACTAGCACCTCTCCATAGCCAAGGATTGAACTGAGATAGTCGGCAGCTCTACCTCTCGACCACGGAAGCGATGCCCGCCAATAACTCGTCCGAATGTCTATTTAAACAAACATCCGTCCGCTACTTACACAGTGCTCAAACCGCCTGTTTGTAAACAAACTGTGAGCTTCACATTTTTTCAGCCAATTAAGTAGCGAGTGAGAATTTTTATGACAGTGGTCTACCCAAATAGGGGGGGCTTTTAAAAATACATTTGTAGTCATCGACATACAGCCCTGTTTCGTTGTATCATGACTCTGACTCTCTCTCTCTCTCTCTCATATATATATATATATATATATATATATATATATATATATATATATAAAGTGTGTTAGGACAATTCTTAACCTATACACTCAACGAATTTTAGATCTACACTCTTGAAATTTGGTATATATGGTATTCAGACATGTGGAACATTTCTAATCGGCTTTCATCCGGGACAAAAGGTGTGCTAACAGGTCAAAATTGAAAATTTGTTACGTGGGAGGGGAGTCATCAATTTTTATCTCTTTGTCAACTGTTTTACGAATGCGCACACGTGAATCCTTCACATGACAGATTACTTACTACTTCGTAGGTTTGAAAACACTTTGTTAAGATCGTGTGGAACTGGCTTAATGGTTACCGTACGTGAGTAACTATCTTTCGGTCTTGGTTTCGATCTCAGCTCAAGTATTGTTTTTTGATTTTTTTTTACAAGAATAAACTGTTCAGAAAAAAAAACAATGCTCGGATACACATTTTTCAGTTTCTTTATGAATTAAAATATTTACGTGTATGTTACGATCGGGCAACGCGGAACGGCCTGCTAGTGTGTGTGTGTGTGTGTGTGTGTGTGTGTGTGTGTGTGTGTGTGTGTGTGTGTGTGTGTGTGTGTGTGTGTGAGAGAGAGAGAGAGATACTTATGTGTATTTACGCACAATATCTGCTCAGATCCTTTTAGAAACAGAGATTAAAAAAAAAGTAATAACATGTTGAAAGTTTGTCAACTTTGACTGATGGAGAAGCACTTCCTTTAAATATCAACGAGAGAGAACGGCGTATAATTATACGACGTTGAATGTATTCGAAATAAACGCTGCAGTCACGTGACTTGTGTTTAAAGTCATCGAGTGCAACTGTGTGTGTGGTTTGTCCAGTCTGTGGAAGAATTCATTTCATCAGAACACTGAATAACACAACTTGAAAGAGAATGAAGCCCTTTACATACAATAGCACAAAGGTCTTTTGTTAAAAATAAAAAAAATGAAAGGAAAAAAATAAAGCTTCAAAATAAAAATACTGCGTACATGTGGAAAATAATAGAATTAATCGATATTTTCATGATGCGCTGATGTTATACAAGTACGTAGCAAAAATAGCAAAAAAAAACAAAAAAAAATGTGTATATTTGAATAATAGCGTAACCGTTTTTTAATATTTAATAATACACTACAAAATAGAAAAACATTTCTCTCTCTCTCTCTCTCTCTCTCTCTCTCTCTCTCTCTCTCTATATATATATATATATATATATATATATATATATATATATATATATATATCTTCTATAATTAAAGCTGTGTGTGTGTGTGTGTGTGGTCACGAATATGTTCCTATATGGTTGACTATTTAAAAAAAAAACTGATTACATATAATGATAGAAGATGTATCGAAACATAGGAATGGGTATGATTGATCTGGCAGAACGGTGGTTCATTAAAATTAAAGTATGAAAATAAAAAATTTAAAAATTAACAAAAAAGCGTTTACAAGTGTTTTTGATATAGATGTACATAAGAATACTTTGATAAGTATGTTTTAACTTAGATAGGGATGGTATAATAAAATTGTGGGCTCTGCGTTCGCGCTTGGCCTCCAAAGAATGGAAATAGGCACAAACTTTAATAAAGACTTTTCATATCTATCTGCGTAAGTATACTTTGATAATTATGTTTCAGTTTGAAGAAATATAGTATAATAAAATTATGGGGTGTTCATTCGCACCTGACCTCCATAGAATGGAAATATGTCACAAAGTTTAACTAGTTTTTTTTAATATAGATCCACAGAATATTGTTTCAGTGTGAACAGGTATGGTATAATAAATTATGGGGTTTATCTATTTTATTTTTACTTTCATCATATTTTGCTTTGGTTTTGATACCCCAAAATTCGAAGCTATCTCTTTACAACCCTTCCTTTTCATAACCTATCATACTTTCATAAATCAGAGTCGATTTTCTGTAGGCTGCTTTTGAACCCAATAAACGACGGGTACTTTTTCTAGTATATATATATATATATATATTTCTGGGGAAATATTCTTTATTCACTTATATTTTCTTTTTATATATACCAATCCTTATTTATGAAGCTCAATGTAATTACAGAGCATAATAAGAATGAATGACAAATGTTTATATTCCAAATTTCATGATGTTGAACAAAATAGGCGTAATGTAAACATATTATAAGGTATTTGCAGCTTCTCTTCCAATTTTTGGTTTTTAAATCATGTCCAAACGCATTTTATTTCCTTTTGGTGAATTGATTGAGTGACTGATACTATTTCTTCGTATGAGCTAAGGCCAAAATAGATTCACTGGTTGATATAATAATTAAATGATTAATTTTGTGCTCTGAAAGAGATACTGTCATACTTGAATTAAAGGAATAAATTTTAAGATGGTCAACAGTATGAATTTTGGGATATAGTTTTTTGTCATTTATTCATTGAGCTTTTTAAATAAGGATTGGTATATATTATAAGAAACTATATTTTTACAGGCATATATATATATATATATATATATATATATATATATATATATATATATACACGTTTTATTTTTATTATCGTATCTTTCTGTTAAGTTACATTATTGTTTCAGCTACTCGCCCGTTTTTTTGGCCGTCTGTAGCTTCCTCAGACTTTTACAGAAATGTTCGCTATTTTGGGATGAAAGAGTGAAAAAGTGAATGAGATCGGGGGGGGGGGGGTGAAAGTGTGTGTCTGTCTGTGTACATTTTCCGACGCAATAACTCTCTCAATTTCAGTCTACAGACTCGAAATTTGATATACAGGGTACTGAAATTTGGGGAAATATTTGTAATCCGTTTTAGGCCAGAAATTTGGCTGTTAAGGAGCCAATCCTTGGACATGGATCTAACTTAATAACTTGATTTGAGCCCCAAACAATAAATGTTAAGGGGTCATAATAGGGGTCAAAGTTAAAAAATATTTTTACTGCTCCGGTCTCTACCAAATTACTCAGACAATTTCTGGTCTAAACATTTGAAATTTTACATAAAGGGTGTTCAGAGATAGGGCAAACTTTTTCATCGGTTTGGGTCGAAAATTTGAGCTAGCAATATATAAAGGTATGTATGTTTGCATGTCTGCCTAACACTTTTGACAGAGGCGACGAATTTTCACAAGATTAGTATCGTTTTGAAGCTCTTTTCGATCGTCTAGCCTTAATTTAAACCTATATCACTTCCGGTTTGGCGGTGGTCGTAACAGCGAAGACGTCAGGTTTTTTCCCCGTTCTTTTCCTCCTTTGCGGTACGGGTTCGAGCCTGCCTTCCTACTACCACTTTATATATTTATTTATTTTTTGCTCATCAGACGCATCCAACCACCCGGACAACGCCGGGCTGAAATGCTAGTATATATATATATATATATATATATATATATATATATATATATATATATATATATATATATATATATATTAGAGGGAGATGTGCGATGTCTTAGTAGAGAACAGTTTCGCCACGAACAAGTAAAGACGCATACCCAAATCCACAGCCATTGATCTCCTCACCGTGGGTTCTCGCATTGGGTGGGAAGAGATTTACAAATTTCAATCATCTAATGGGTTACGTCCGGGAATTAATTTCCTGATCGGCCATCCCAAGCGGTTTTACTCATTGGCGATTGATCAGACAAAAGAGAATCTCTTAGAGTCGTGAAAGATCTTACTTAAAGAACCATAGTTTTACTACGGCTACTGCTACCCGTCTTTTCAGGTCCTTTAAGAGAAATAAATCTCAATGACCAAATAAATCAAAGCAACACGAATGCAGTATGGCAGACATGTTACTTCCACGGAAGATTTCGCCGATTCAAGATGGTGGACAGATGAATATGCATAGATAATCAACATCTCTTTTAATTGTAATAAATGATTCTTTGTTGAGACAACTCTTTGCTTGTATTTAATGCTCCGCTGCTTATTCAAATTGGCACTTCACACAGATTTCGTATTTATTATTATAAATCAAATTATCTATTATGATCCCATATATAATAATGATTTCAAAAGTTATTTTTTTAAAAGTTTACTTGGGTACCATCCGCTGGAATCGAAACCAGAACGTTTAGCGCTCCAGCCTTAGTCGTTATTTATCTCTCCAGTATCGCACGAAAGATTAGGAATCAAGCGACTTTCAGCAACGAATGTTGAATTTTGAGTATCTGCAAAAGAAAAAGCGGGCATAATGCTTTATTCGACTTACCCTGCCCTGTTCAACAGTCTTGCTTTCAATTTTGACTCCTTAGCAACAAGTTTTTTTCCGGCTATAAACAAAATCAAAAGTGTGCTAAAGGTCCAAATACCTTATATATGAAATTTTAACTATGTAGAGTAAATATTCAGGAAGGAATTTGATAGAGACTTTTCACACGCACACACGCCAAAATGTTCATTATATATATATATAACTACTTAATTTACTCACATAAAATTAATATACGAAAATATAGATTTATGCGTAAACTTTAAGTATTTACTTCAAAAGTGCTCAATACGTAGGTAGAGCTAGTTAGTAAGTTATAAAATGTATATGGCGATTAAGCTACACTGAATATACCGCGTTTCATCCACTCTAGGACTCTTCAGCCTGAAGAGTCCTAGAGTGGATGAAACGCGGAGTATTCAGTGTAGCTTAATCGCCATATACATTTTATAACTTACTATATATATATATATATATATATATATATATATATATATATATATATATATATATATTACATTAAAGGTACTACTGTATTAATATATAGATAAATTAAGGAACAATAAATGCGCGACAAACCACTACAACTACTCTGGCTAATTCTTCAGACGGATTATGTTATTTTTTATTTTCTTTTTGTTTTTTATTTATCGATCGCTTTCGTATTTAGTAATCACGCCATTTTCATATTTCTACTTTTAAATATTTCAACCAATAACATATTTTGATATTAATCTAATCTTTTGTATTTTGTTTTATTTTAATAATTATTTTTCTTCCCCAATTAATAATTCTTTTAAATATCATTTAAAAAGTAAAAATACGAAAGTGGGGCGATTACTAAATTCGAAGGCTATTGATAAATAAAAAAACAAAAGGATGGTGTGTAAGTAGGTCCAACTGCTTTTTCTTTAAAATAGAGATTAAGAATGCATTCATTTATGTATTAATAATATATTTGTCCATCTGAAGAGTAGCTATTTTGGAATATTTTTAAATAATATATTTAAAATTGCCCAAACAGTTATGAAACAACTGTCACACATAAGAAAGCACACATGTCTTTATTTTATATTTTGCGGTTTGATATTTGCGAAAATACTATATATATATATATATATATATATATATATATATATATATATATATATATATAAAGTCTCCTTTTTTAACACACAAAGTTCAAGAACTACCTTTTAAGCTCCACAATATATTTTTCGACATAGTGACCACTATTCTCAATGGACGTTCACCAGGAATTCAATAGTCCATGATAGGTGTTGCTTTCTTAGAGGTTCAAACCATCAATATCTTGAACAGAGAGATGAAACATGCAGAAAATTTCTTACTTTAAAATATTGTTTCATTTTTTTTTCTCTCTGTTGAAACGCTGTCTCGTTTTGATTTTTATGCTGGTTCATTTGTATTCGTCCTTTTCCAGGCATTTATGAAGTCCTGCGTCCACAAAAGCCGGCTTTTTTTTTCAGGTTCGAAAACTCTACCAGTAGCTTATATTCATATAGATACCATTTCCTTGTATTTCGTATTGACTACTGAAGTGTCCCTATTGCAGAAACAGAAAGGCGAATGTAGAAATTATATGAATAAATGTTTTATATTTTCTCTTCAGTGGGTCTATAAAAGCATCTGTTGATAGGACGAAGTCTGAATCCTGTAGTATCAACGCAAGCATATTTCAGTATCGGAATAATTTTGTTTACATATCAAATCAGTAAAAAAAAAAAGCGGGAATGAGAGGGGGAAAAATAACTTTCTCAAGTACCCAGAATAATGTAATTTAAGAATTAATATGGTTTTAGAGATTGCAGATCTGTCTCCAAAAATATACTTTGTGAAAAAAAAAAAAAAAAAAAAAAATTGTGCGCATATATGTGTGTGACGGTCGTTCCAAAACTAACACATCTTATTTTTCAATTAAAAAAATAAGTTGAAGAGCTACAAAAACGGGAGTGGCGCTATTAAAACACCGTTTGTGCTAATTTATCTTTCCACATAGTCACCATTATTCTTGATACACTTTGGCCAGCGATGGGATAGTGGCTGTGAATGAGCGTCAAGAGCGCGCTTTGTCACTAACATTTGTGTCGTCATACTGAAATGGACGAACCCATCTCCTAACTGTCCTGATAATAACTGCATCAACTTCGTAAACGTTTCACAGGCGCCGGTAAATGTTGATCGGCTCAATTTTTTCTGCATGGAGGAATTCAATGGCGCATCTATGCTTCCGACGCATGTCCATGACAGGAGTTGTTTTCATAAAGTCTCACGCCGTCAATATCTGCAACAGAGCGATGAAACTTTACGAGCATGAATGTATAAGTCTACTCATCATAACAATGCAATTTGTAATCTTCTCAAATCCATTCGGGCCGAATGAAAATAGGAGGCATTACATTTGGAACGACCTCCGTATGCACACATACATACATATAAGTAATTTATAGATAGACCAGTAGGTCACCAGACATTTTCCGGTCGTAAAATACGCTTAAATATGATATTTTACTTTATTCAGATTTCGTATTTATCATAGAGCTAATTCTTTATTGATTATTATATTGTACCTAATGTATAGTAGTGATCCCAAAAGTTAAAATAATATGATTTGAGTACCATTAGCTAGAATCGAAACTAAAATTCAGCGCTCCAGCCTTAGTCATAATCGCTTGCTCAGAAGTTGAGCTATCGTCAGACGTATAAGAAACAGTTAAAAATGAACTTACTTTAACGCATGAATGTATATAAGTTCCTGTATGTGTACAAGAGCATATGAGGTCGATTTACGTCTGCCAAGTCCCAGTTTTTTTCTAAACTTTTGACTCCTTAACACCTATTTTTGCAGACTTTATATATATATCATAACGATCCTCAATAATTGCAATTATTTGACTCGCCTCGCTCAGCTCTGCGACTTTGCGTCTCGGAGAAAATGCATTTTGAAAAACTGGAGAGACAGACACATATGCACACAGACACACGCGCGTGCGCGCAGACATACAGACATAGTGGGTTTTATATATTAGATTTACATGTTTTAACTCGACCCTTTTAACAAGGTTTATATAGACAATATGTTTAATTTTATGAAAGTCACGAGACTTCACAAGAAAAGTTTAAACACACAAAAATCTCTTTATGCACATCCCAAATATTCGTACAACTATGTTAACAAAAAAATATACACGGCCCACTGCTACTGCAAATAACCATACGAGGTGCCTTAAATAAGTTTCTAAACATTTTTGTACAAGCAATTAAGACTGTCGTAGACTCTTGAAAATTCAGTATGTTATTACTATCCATCTTATGATTTTTTTTTTTTTTACAGCAAGAATTGGAATACACCCTACTAAAGCATGATTGTCACAGCTGGTGGATTTCAAAAATGCAATCTGGTCCTGAGGACCCTTTATAAGAATGATATGCAATAAAATTCGGTTTTAAACTTGGAAAAAAATGCCACAGAAACATATGTATTGCTTCAGACTGTTTTTGAACTATCTTGCATGAATCGAGCATCAGTTTTTTGGGTGGCATAAAAGATTCAAGGAAGACGGGGAGTTTGTGAGGGATGAGGAGAGGTGTGGGAGGAGTAAGGAAGTCAAATAAAGAATTTCATGGATAAGAACCGTCGTATGTCTGTAGAGACAATAAGTGCATAGTTTGATGTCAGTGTGGGAACTGTCTACATAATTAATCGCGAGGAATTGAAGATGCGAAGGATTTGCGCCTATGAACCCGTCCACTACTCTATCCTTGTCACAGACTTATAGGGAGGTGACTACTCTATCCTTGTCACATATTATGGGGGGACTGTCTTGATGCCCAAGTTATTTAGTCCAGATCTTGCTCCCTGCGACTTTTAGCTATGCCTAAGCTCAAGGAAAACCTTAGAGGCTTTCGTTATCAGACAACTAAAGAGATGAAAAAGGTTGTGATGAGCTCATACAAGGGGACTTCCATGTGGCGTTCCAGAAGTTGTTGAAACAGAACAACAAGGGCATTGCAACCGGAGGAGATTACTTCGAATGGCCTACAGTTTCATGTGTGTACTAGCAATAAAAGTGCCTATAGGTAAAAAAAAGTCTGGAAACTTATTGAAAGATATACAATGAATAAACTTTCATATCATCATATGACTTGTCATCATCATCATAGTTTCATTCCATCTCGAGATCTATCCTCAGGAAGTGTCCGTACTCCTTCAGGTCCATATCAGAGCATGCTTCGCTTAGGGGACAGTCTGTGAGGAAGTGTGCGATAGTCGGCGCCACAGTGACACTGAGCGTCCTGTACATAACCTCAAATATGCAGGTTGTTCTCTGTTTTTTGCAATCTTCGCTTGCGAGAATTCAGGGCCTGCTGGGAGATATTTCACTGCCAGAAGAGCTTCGTTTTTTGTTTTTCTTGAAATTCATTCCCCCAAGGCAGGCGGAAAAACGACGGTGTTGTTCGTCCGAAGCCTGTGACAAAAGCAAAGCTCTTGCGCGATGGTAGTCGCTACGGCACCTCTTATGCCGTTAAAAAACAAATAATCAATGAAGAAAGACTCTTATAAATTTAACTTTCTTCTGAAGACTCTTTAAGCTTAAGTCTTAAATTCTAGACTTTTTCTAGAATCAAAATCATGTAATGGATTTTGATTAAAGTCGGAATAGGAATTATAGACGTATGGTTTAGTATTATTATCATCTGGATTTTAATCTTTGTAAGGAAGTAAACACATGATGAAAAAATGTTTTGTTTGTGGAATTAATTTTACCATTTCTGGAACGTTGTTCTGGTATAAAATAGAAGATATAGAAAAGCTGAATCTCTTGTGCCATTTTGCTCACATAACAGACAAGCAGTAAAAAAGCGGAGGCGAACAAAAAAAAAAAAACTTTTTCAAAGGAGGCAATAAAGAATGACGAGACAATTTTTTTCAAGAGAAAAATATATATAATTAAATAAATATTTTACATAAAATAAGAGACGGTTTCAAAGGTGAATATGCCGACTTGCAGATTTTTCGAATGAACAGTTCGGTAAGTAAATGCAAGAAAAACTTTAAAATTAAAAACAGAATAAAAGTCGGAAATATTTATTCTTAAAGATTTCCCGACCCTCTTCCTGCCACCGCTATTTCTCTTGTTTATTCCTGCGGGATCTTCCCCTTTCTTCTTAACTGTCACCATTGTTTATCGACCGGAAGTACCAACGCAGTGATGCAAGGGGAGGTAAGTGGTTAGCAGTTATTTGAAACCGGATGTAGACATTAAAAGCGCACACAAAGAAAGAAGACGCATAGATAGATGCACAGTGAGCCGCAAACGCCACATGTGGCGTTCAGTTATGAAATTGGAGATGCAATCCCAATTATGCTTGTGCCTAAAGGTCTGTCAAAAAAGCAAACAAACATAAAAAAAATAATAACAATACACAAAAAGGGAGAAACAAAACGGAAAAGGAAAGAAAAACAAAGATTTTCGAGGATATTTTTCTTCTTTAAGCCAACATTTTTCAACTGTATATTCACATCTGTAAAACTTACGGTGAATAAAATTTAAAAAAAAATAAATACATCAAAATAGGTGAACATGACATATTTCATTTGGGATGGGTAAAAGTATGACACGCACATAATACAATATTCCATCTTCTTTTTTTTTTGTTTGACTTTTTCTTTCGTTTAGGAGTTCTCGCAAGTTAACTATTCTGGAATTTCGCCACACTTTCTTCTTTCATATGAAAAGTTGTGGTGGACGTTCGAAAGACTGAATGATTTATGTAACGATGCCTAAAACATTTCAACCTAAGTTTCAACCATGGCGGCTGGTCTGTCAATTGAGTTATGGAAGCACAAAATGGATAAAATACTTCCGCTATTCTTCAAAACTGATTACTTCTGGGCAAAATATTACGATATTTTTGCTATGTTTTTTAATAACATATTAACGTTTTTTTAATAACATAGTAACGTTTTGTTTTGTTTTTTAAATATAGTTACGTTTCCTTTTTTTTAATGCACTATATTTAAATATACTTTATTTACCATAGACTTTAAGCAAACCTGCGCAGTTTATTACGATCGTCGCTGATTAAAAAAAAATCATGTTTATTGTTAACTATATTTCACGTTTATTTTTTAAATATATTAGCAAACGTAAACATTCTTAATTGATTTTGTGTTTTTTAGTCGCATATCTTTTTCAAATAACTATGTTTATTTTACCAACCTGTTTAGATATTTTCATGCGATTTAAAACGCAAAATTAATTTATAAAGAAAGTTTACGTATCTTTTATATATATATATATATATATATATATATATATATATATATATATATATATATATATATATATATATATATGTAAATGTTGGTTCGTTCGGAGTTAATTGTCTAAAAAACCACTGGACGGATGGCTTCCACGTTTTCGTATAATATGTTTACTATATCCATGTGTGTTTTTATATATTCCTTTTTAATTATAACATTATACTTAATTTTTCTATGATAAATAGGTGGATTTCTTTGTACCGAGATACCATTTTTTATTTAGGGACAATTATTTATTACCGCTTCCTGTCACGTGACCAGTGTTACAATTTAGCGGTTTTCCTGCTAGATCTGGAGATTTCGTTTACAATCTAGCGGGAAATTCTAGAAAATCTGGAGGTATTTGGCACCCAGACACCCGCATTAGATTGCTTGAAAATACTTTAAAACATAAAATAAACTCATTCATGTAAGTAAAAAAAAAGTAGCATTTATTGCCTTTGGTAACAATTATTTATTGATTATTTGTTTTGTTTTTTACCTTTTTTTCGACTAAACATTCTTAAATTTCACTATAAAATCGATTTTTCCAAGTACATTTTAAGTGGGGGGGGCATTCCAATCTCCCCGAAGGGGTTTGTATTACTGTACACGGGTTTGTATTACTGTACACATACATTCGAAAAAGTTGTCAAAAAACAAATATATAACAAATAAATGTTATCAAAGGCAAGATAAGTTACTTTTCTGCCAAACTGGCTAGCGATTTTCTGGACATTTCTTTCTCCTGATCTCGCGGTTTTTTTTTAAATCTCAGTTGACAACATTGCATCACTAAAAAAACACCACAGGCTTAATGTAAACAGAATGTGTTTACAATATCGGTAAATTTTCAATGGGTTTATTGATAATGTAACCATGTGATTGAACTTTAATTTAAATTAACCACGCGTGGTCGCAAAATGAATGCTGACGCTCAAAGTGTATACACATTTTTGATTCCTCCCTTTACTTAAAAATTCACCAAAAATCAGGAAATTAACGAATTTTAATGAAAATTGCAGTATTTTTCAAATAATGATCGCAGAATATAATGAACTAATTATTTTTACTTAACTCTTGGTGAAAATCTTTTATTTTGTTTAAACAATAAATACCTTTACTAAAGTTATGGTTTTCAGTAGTAAATAAAAAAAGCAAGAATTTATTTTTGCTTTTTTTAAAGCATCGTAATTTGTAACAATAAAAAATAATTTTTACAGTAACATTACGAAAAAAGCCCCTAAAGTCCGTATTAATATATATAACTCGAATATATATATTAATATATATAACTCGAAGAAAAATGAATTATCGGATACTATTCAGGAAATTAAAGATTCAATTAGATTCCTATTTCAGTCACCTAAATTATTTAGGGTGAAATGAGTTTAGGAATTTATAGCCAAACCTAAATATTTTTTTTTTTTTTTGTAAATATCCAGATACGCTACTACAGAACACCGACCACTCTAATTTGTTTGGGGGGGATGTGATGTAGGGGCGCGCGCGCCAACATCACATTCGCTCTCCCCCCCCCCCCGCTCGCGCCCCCAATGTACAAAGTAAAATCTTCGGAAAATGTTAAATGGTGTTCTAATTGGTAAATGTCGGTGCGTTACTTACGGAAAATTTGAAAATTCGATGTTCCAGGTAAAAAAAAAAAAACAGATAAATTACCCCCCCTACTCCAACTTGGTGTGCTTTCCTTTTCTTATTTTATTTCTTTTTCAGCTAATTTTAAATTTTCCACCCAAAAAGCGCTATAATGTATTTTTGAAAATTAGAAAATTCTATGTCCTGGAAAAAAAAATCCCCTCCCCCCAACATAGTTTGCTTGGTGAAGCCGCCGTTTATGCTACAGCGTGCATGCGCGTAGCATAAACGGATGCTGCAAAATGGTGGAAAGAACTTCGTGGGTTCAGGGGTAAATACCATGCAAACGGTAAATTTGCCCCAAGTTTGACTATCAGATTCGTTGTCAGCGACCTCAATTACCTATAAAAAACAAATTAGAGTGGTCGGTGTTCTGTAGTAGCGTATCTGGATATTTACCTTTTTTTTCTTGCTTAAAAAAAATAGCATTAATACAGTAAGTTAGGTAAACTGACTTTTTCGTTTAAAAATGGAATTATTTCCCTTTCGGTATTAAATTTTTCTTTTTAAATTTTTTTTTTTAATAAATATTTTGTGTTTTATATACATAAAGTACAATTGTTGAATGTTACTGTTTTGATTATATTCGTTTGGGGTGGGCACAATTAAAAAATTAAGAAAGATTAAAATGAAGCAAAATTTAAGTTTCCGTTCCATTTTTACAACAACCGTAAAACAGTGCATACTCAGCAAGTTTTATCGTAATTTATAAGCATATTGAAACACTAAATCAACATTTTATTTATTTTTTTTTACATAATTAATGATGGAAGTATTTTTCTGTTTATTTTCTTAACATCTGTTAAAAAAATAATTTGTACATTCTCTTGAAAAAAAGAATCACACTTTTCTCTACTTTCACATGTGTTCCATTTTAACAAACTGAGCCACAGCAACGCGTGGCCGGGTACAGCTAGTGTATATATATATATATATATATATATATATATATATATATATATATATATATATATATATATATATATATATATATATATATATAAATGAAACGTCTGACTTGTTCAAAGTCGATAAACTAGAAATTTACAAGTCCGTTTGTAAAACATATTTTGAAACAATGACTGTATCTAACCTAACTGTGTTTTTAAATATTAAAAATAAAAAAATATTACCATATTAAAAAAAAAAAAAACTTTTTTCAGCACCGTCACTTTCCGTTTTTGGCGGAGGACATTCAGTGTAAATACTTCCGGTTTCTTCCACGCCGTTCCTTATAGCTAATTATACCGTTAATCCTGTCATATTTTTATATAAACAATTACATCAATTCGGTTTTTTTTTTTGTTTTTTGTTATTTCTTTTTTCGGTCTGCTTTTTCTTTAGATATTATCTTTAACCAATAGCGGTGTATATTTGACTTATTTTTAAATTCTATTTAAACACACACGTGCCGACGATCTATATCGTGGCTAGCTTTTTATTTCCCTCCAAGTATTTGTGCATTCTTTAACTCTGTTTCAGAAATTTCAGTTTTTCATCATATTCGGAAACAATGATTTTATCTAACCTAACTGTGTTTGTAAATATTCAAAATTAAAAATAAAAATACCATATTACATAAAACTTTTCCTACAACGTCACTTTCCATTTACGGCCGATTAATTTCGACATTTGCTTTTCTTTCTTTTTTCATTTCTCTTTTTTATATAACCGTTTTTTTTTATTGCTAACATAAAACCACCGTAACTTAATTTTTTCCTAAAAGTCTTCCTTATTTTTTACATAAACAGTAAATTCGCGTGCATTACTGTTACGTCAATTTACATTTATATACAACCCATTGTATTAATTCTTTTTTTAATACAGCCTGCCTGTTCCTATATATATATTATTTTTTTTTACACTTAGCGGTGTTGTTTACTTTCCGAGTTTTTTATTTTATTTTTTTTCGTCTCTATTTTGACCTTATTAAACAAACTTTTTTCCGCCAACTTTTTATTTATTTATTTTTTTTTTTTTTTGCTTCCGCCATTTTCCTTACAGCTTACTTTCCACATTTACGGTGTATAATTATCTTATCTCACTGTTTGCTATTTCATTTCGATATAGTTTTTTTCTTATTTATATACGACCGGTTTTTTTTGCTTGCTAACAAAAAAAACACCGTAAATTAATTGTTTTTTTACATGCTTCCTTATTTTTTTACATAAACAGTAAATTCACTTGCATTACTGTTTGTTCACTTTACATTTATATATAAACCATTGTATTATTGTCTTCTTTTTTATGCAGCCTGTCTTATCCTTTATATATTAATTTTTATACTTAACGGTGTCGTTTACGTTTCCAGTTTTTTTATTTGTCTTTTTCCTCTTCTCTATTTTGATCAAATTAAACAAACTTCTTTCCACCAACTTGCATTACTTTTTTCTTTATATATTACTTTTTGCATTTGCGGTGTATAATTGTCTTATCTCAGTGTATGCTATTTCATTTCGGTATTTGTTTCTTGTTTGTTTTTTTGGTTTTGTTTTTTACAACCGTTTTTTTTTCTACCAAAAAAACTCCATAAATCAATTTTTTCTACGTGCTTCCTTATTTTTTTTACATAAGCAGTAAATTCACGTGGATTACTGTTAGGTCACTTTTCCTTTTTACCACAAACAAAAAAAAACATAGAATTCTTTCTTTTGTTCGATTCTTACATTAGCAACTTGTCCATTTACTGCTTAGGACAACCCCTTTTCCTTTTGGCTGTTCTTTGGATCTAAAGTCGTTCTTGGTAAGTACAGGTGGCGTTACAGTTTTTTTTCGTTTAAAATGTCCCGCCACAGATCACACTTAGGTCGGCGTACCCGCAATGCCGATTCAATTCGGCGATTAGTTGACAGTCAAAATCCTGAACAACGAGCAGAGCAGACAACGGATGATTTTGATACGTGCCAATGAAGCAGCAGTCGACGTGCTTCCAGACTTGAGGCAGCAAGATTACTGGTACAACAATCCCGTAATACAGATCTGCTTCGATCTCAACGGAATGAACTTGAGAGACTGCGACATGCGGAAAGACGTCAACGAGAAACTGCAGCTCAGCGTCAAACTCGACTCTATGCTCAACCAACCAGGGATTGAGGGCTTGCATTCCACTACGACCCTTATGATGATTACGGTTTGACTCACCAGGTTCAAATCAGCACAATGACAAGTGTGTCCCTACTGCAAGGCTCTGAAATTTAAGGGGGAAACTAAAGGATTGTGCTGTACCAATGAAAAAATTAAACTAACTCAACTTGAGGAACCACCAGTACCATTAAAATCTTTGCTTGCTGGATTTACTGCTGAATCAAAGCATTTTCTATCGAACATGAGGAAATACAACTCATGCTTCCAAATGACGTCGTTCGGTGCAGAAATCATTACAGCACAATTCATGCCAAATTTTAAAGTTAAGGGACAGATTTACCATAAAGTTGGATCTCTGCTTCCTTGCCCAGACGGTGATCATAGATCCCTACAACTGTATTTTCTCGGTGATAACAATGAACTGAATGCCCGCTGTGGAATTCCAACTGGCACAAGAAGGTCTATTGTTTCCGAACTGCAAGACATGCTTCATAATAAAAACAATTTGGTGCGTTTATTCAAAACTGCAATTGAAATGATGCCATCTGATATACACAAGATTGTTATTCGTGCTGACAAAGCTTCTGCTGGAGAACACGTGCGAAGATACAATGCTCCAACTATAGATGAGGTGGCAACTGTTATAGTTGGAGATCAATTTCAACCGAAGGATATTGTCCTTCATAGGAGAAATGATCAATTGACAAACATTGCAGAAACTCATCGATGCTATGGTGCTCTGCAATATCCAATCATTTTCTGGGATGCTGCTGATGGATATCATTTCATTGTTAGCATGATAAATCCAGTTACTGGTGAGGAAACAAATAAAAAATGCAGCGCAATGAACTATTATTCATACCGATTAATGATTCGGGGAAATGAAACCAATCACATTCTGAAATGCTGCCAATTGTTCCACCAATACATCGTAGATATGTACGCAAAAATTGAATCTAAACGTTTGCTATTCATACGTTTGAATCAATCAAAACTTCGCTCTGAAGTATATGTTCACTTGCGAGATGCAGTTCAAATTGATGGTAATACTACAAACGTTGGAAGACTAACAATTTTGCCGTCTTTATACATAGGTAGTCCACGTCATATGCATGAGTACACTCAGGATGCTTTTTCATATGTTCGTCAGTATGGCCGTCCTGACCTGTTCATTACATTCACATGCAACCCTGCCTGGGATGATATACAGCAACTATTACTTCCTGGACAATCATCAGTGGATAGGCATGATATTACAGCACGTGTTTTCAGACAAAAGCTGAAATTGCTAATAGATTTCATTGTTAAGCATAAAGTCTTTGGCATAAAGTCTTCTCTCTGTTTACCGTGTTACTTCTCTTTTCGCGACAGCAGCGAATTAATAGTAACAGTAGTCGCTGAAGCGATGCAGTTGCTACGGAAATCAGTCATAAAGTGTCGTTCACCTCCTTACATATTTTTACGATTTTGAACACCAGAAAATTCATCATAAATTTTGTTTTCTGAACGAAAATTGACATTTTTCACAATATAGCTGAGAAGGTGGTCTATAAACTGTAATAATTGTTTTGTTTGAAATTTGGTCGACAAATGAGTGAGCGGTGAAGCTTTAAAGCAGTTTTAAATGACTAAAACTGCCACGTAACCATATTCTCCTTTTCCTTGTACATATTTGTGAATTATTCCACGGATTTCGGCCTTTTGGAGTATTTTGGATCATCTTCCAATTACGCAATTTCCTTGGATTTCACTCGTGCGAATGAAAAAAATTAAATTAACTTTCTTGGACTTACATTTTTGGATTTTACCGTCATTGGAAAGTTTACCTTTCACCAGACTATCCATTCACGTGAAATCACCTTTTTCTTCACCATATTCTCTCTGCTTCACTTTTTGTTATCAAGTAAAATCTTTGACTTACTTGCAGTTTCATCAAATCCTTTTGTATGCAAAATCCGATCCCGCACTTTGCTAATTCCTACCCTCTGATGAGAAGGAAAGTATTTCTTCAAAACTCCGCGGATTAAGAACTATCCACTTATTATCAGATTAAATATGTTTTAACTCTTTTTCAAAGTGTTTTTAACATGTTTTATTAACCATTTGCTCTTTATATATATATATATATATATATATATATATATATATATATATATATATATATATAAACTGTTCTAAAATATGCAATCATATGTAGAGACATCAGCTTTCATCTCTAAACCAATTATTTTTTTTTATGTATTTTCGCCCGTTAAAAACGAATGCATTATTTAAATCCATTGCAAACTATTATATTACAAGACATCTACATTTTAAATGACCATATTTTACGTTCCTTTTACTGCTTATTTTACATGTTACGAGAATGGTTTGCACATCCGATTATCAAGACCCGGAGACCCCTCGGGGATAAAGTTAATAAATGTCAGATGGTCGGTGAGACAGCACCGTGATGATCAGTAATAGTGAAACCTGGGTAGTGTTTGTTTATTTAAGACGATGGCTAAGCGATGAATTTGTTGACATTAGATTTGATAACAGCTATTTCATAGTCAGTTAAGGAGCCGCGCGGTATTGTGTTCCACAGACGGGTAGTTCTAGGAAATACACTTGTTACACGGAAAGGATCCACTTTTCTTGTAAGTAAGAAAAAGTTTAGATAAGTGAAAATGAGATTAGGATAGACCGAGATTTGAACTTTGTAAGCAAGGTTCAGAAATGGAATTTCGCATTGTTCAGTTTCACATAAAATAGTTTAGATATGTTGTTGTAAAAGGAATTTTAATTGTTCAATTCTTTTTATGAAAGCTGAATTAAAATAAGGTCAGCTAGAGAAGAACGAACAATAGCAATTTAAAAACATATTGAAAAATAAGTTAGGTCGAAAAATAGGTTAGTGAGAATTCTTTGTCTGCAGAAATGGTTTGGAAACATGTGCCGAACCACTATGCTTATGCCACGTGGGTCGATCACGTTTACAGACACACGTGTGACGTCATAGCAAAAATGAATTCTCAATATAGGAGCTAGAGTCGAAGATGAGTTAGACAGAGGGAGACGAAGATCGGAGGCAGTCGAGTCCGGATTGAAGTCAGCACAGTCAGCCGCAAAGAGCTGACATAATCAGAGGAGGGTCCCTTTAGAAGCGATGGGTGAAAGTTTTAAACATGTAGAAACGACTTTGAATTCCTGGGTGTGATCATCATTTCGACCGGTCAAATGGAATAAAAGAACATCTCATATTTTTGTAACTGCCGTCTTCGTGTCGTCATTCTGCAAATTAAAGGTAATGTGTAATCATCTCATATGAACTTTGTTCCGACTCATCGTTATTAATGAATTTTGTATAATCCATGTAAATAATGTGTCCCCCTCTCCATCATAAGTAATGACTGTCTCCTTTTGTGTTAAAAGAGCTGATCACTCCTCCCTCCTCTCTAATATATGTAAGTAAGAAAAAACATCCACGGAACTGTAAAAGGTTATTAATGTCTTCTATCTCTTCTCTCCCTCATCACCATCGTATATATGTACACATCATATCTCTTAATATGCAACCCCCGGCTATACAACACACCTTTCTTATGGAAATTACGTTTAGTTTTAAGAACAGAATATAAAACTACCTTTTCTTCTTGAATTTTAAGGTGCGTCTGTTTAATCCAGACGTTCAATGCTATCGATCTTATTTAAAACGAAAATATAACACACCAACCAAAATAGTATTTTAAAATCGGTTAAATTTACGTTCCACATCCCCGTGTTTACGAAGCCATTTGGCGGAAGTAACGTCAGATAAATTTTTAGCTACGAATACCCAAAACTGTCTAGAATATACCATTTTTTAATGCAAATGTAAAAAAATAGAAGTTTTATTTAAACAGTCTTTAATTGAAGTTTTATAAGAAAATTATAACCTTTATAATAATAATATGTTTATTAACTTTTTTTTTTAATTCAGTAGTGTTTTTTTAATTTTATAATGAAAATATATTATGGACTGTTTTTTTTTTCCATATTTATGAACAGTTTCCCCCCCAATAATATGTTTATGAACTGTTTTTTTTAATTAATGTACTGTTTGTTTTTGTTTTGTTTGTTGTTTTTTTTTAAATTTTATAATGAAAATATATTATGGACTATTTTTTTTCATATTTATGAACAGTTTTGTTGTTTTGTTTGTTTGTTTTTGTTGTCTTTTTTTAAATTTTTTAATGAAAATATATTATGAACTGTTTTTTTTTCCATATTTATGAACAGTTTCCCCCCCCCAATAATATGTTTATGAACTGTTTTTTTTAATTAATGTACTGTTTGTTTTTGTTTTGTTTGTTGTTTTTTTTTTAATTTTATAATGAAAATATATTATGAACTGTTTTTTTTTTCATATTTATGAACAGTTTTCCCCCCAATAATATGTTTATGAACTATTTTTTTAAAATTAATGTACTGTTTGTTTTTGTTTTGTTTGTTGTTTTTTTTTTAATTTTATAATGAAAATATATTATGAACTGTTTTTTTTTTCATATTTATGAACAGTTTTCCCCCCAATAATATGTTTATGAACTATTTTTTTTTAATTAATGTACTGTTTGTTTTTGTTTTGTTTGTTGTCTTTTTTTTAATTTTATAATGAAAATATATTATGAACTATTTTTTTTTCATATTTATGAACAGTTTTGTTGTTTTGTTTGTTTGTTTTTGTTGTCTTTTTTTAAATTTTATAATGAAAATATATTATGAACTGTTTTTTTTTTCATATTTATGAACAGTTTTCCCCCCAATAATATGTTTATGAACTATTTTTTTTTAAATTAATGTACTGTTTGTTTTTGTTTTGTTTGTTGTTTTTTTTTTAATTTTATAATGAAAATATATTATGGACTGTTTTTTTTTTCATATTTATGAACAGTTTTCCCCCCAATAATATGTTTATGAACTATTTTTTTAAAATTAATGTACTGTTTGTTTTTGTTTTGTTTGTTGTTTTTTTTTTTAATTTAATAATGAAAATATATTATGGACTATTTTTTTTTCATATTTATGAACAGTTTTGTTGTTTTGTTTGTTTGTTTTTGTTGTCTTTTTTTTAATTTTATAATGAAAATATATTATGAACTATTTTTTTTTTCATATTTATGAACAGTTTTGTTGTTTTGTTTGTTTGTTTTTGTTGTCTTTTTTTAAATTTTTTAATGAAAATATATTATGAACTGTTTTTTTTTTTCCATATTTATGAACAGTTTCCCCCCCAATAATATGTTTATGAACTGTTTTTTTTAATTAATGTACTGTTTGTTTTTGTTTTGTTTGTTGTTTTTTTTTAAATTTTATAATGAAAATATATTATGGACTATTTTTTTTTTCATATTTATGAACAGTTTTCCCCCCAATAATATGTTTATGAACTATTTTTTTTTAATTAATGTACTGTTTGTTTTTGTTTTGTTTGTTGTTTTTTTTTTTAATTTAATAATGAAAATATATTATGGACTATTTTTTTTTCATATTTATGAACAGTTTTGTTGTTTTGTTTGTTTGTTTTTGTTGTCTTTTTTTAAATTTTTTAATGAAAATATATTATGAACTATTTTTTTTTTTTCATATTTATGAACAGTTTTCCCCCCAATAATATGTTTATGAACTATTTTTTTAAAATTAATGTACTGTTTGTTTTTGTTTTGTTTGTTGTTTTTTTTTTAATTTTATAATGAAAATATATTATGGACTATTTTTTTTTTCATATTTATGAACAGTTTTCCCCCCAATAATATGTTTATGAACTATTTTTTTTTAATTAATGTACTGTTTGTTTTTGTTTTGTTTGTTGTTTTTTTTTTTAATTTAATAATGAAAATATATTATGGACTATTTTTTTTTCATATTTATGAACAGTTTTGTTGTTTTGTTTGTTTGTTTTTGTTGTCTTTTTTTAAATTTTTTAATGAAAATATATTATGAACTGTTTTTTTTTTTCCATATTTATGAACAGTTTCCCCCCCAATAATATGTTTATGAACTGTTTTTTTTAATTAATGTACTGTTTGTTTTTGTTTTGTTTGTTGTTTTTTTTTTAAATTTTATAATGAAAATATATTATGGACTGTTTTTTTTTTCATATTTATGAACAGTTTTCCCCCCAATAATATGTTTATGAACTATTTTTTTTAAATTAATGTACTGTTTGTTTTTGTTTTGTTTGTTGTTTTTTTTTAAATTTTATAATGAAAATATATTATGGACTGTTTTTTTTTTCATATTTATGAACAGTTTTCCCCCCAATAATATGTTTATGAACTATTTTTTTTAAATTAATGTACTGTTTGTTTTTGTTTTGTTTGTTGTTTTTTTTTAAATTTTATAATGAAAATATATTATGGACTGTTTTTTTTTTCATATTTATGAACAGTTTTCCCCCCAATAATATGTTTATGAACTGTTTTTTTTAATTAATGTACTGTTTGTTTTTGTTTTGTTTGTTGTTTTTTTTTTAATTTTATAATGAAAATATATTATGGACTATTTTTTTTTTCATATTTATGAACAGTTTTCCCCCCAATAATATGTTTATGAACTATTTTTTTTTAATTAATGTACTGTTTGTTTTTGTTTTGTTTGTTGTTTTTTTTTAAATTTTATAATGAAAATATATTATGGACTGTTTTTTTTTCATATTTATGAACAGTTTTGTTGTTTTGTTTGTTTGTTTTTGTTGTCTTTTTTTAAATTTTTTAATGAAAATATATTATGAACTGTTTTTTTTTTTCCATATTTATGAACAGTTTCCCCCCCAATAATATGTTTATGAACTGTTTTTTTTAATTAATGTACTGTTTGTTTTTGTTTTGTTTGTTGTTTTTTTTTTAATTTTATAATGAAAATATATTATGGACTATTTTTTTTTTCATATTTATGAACAGTTTTCCCCCCAATAATATGTTTATGAACTATTTTTTTTTAATTAATGTACTGTTTGTTTTTGTTTTGTTTGTTGTTTTTTTTTTTTAATTTAATAATGAAAATATATTATGAACTATTTTTTTTTCATATTTATGAACAGTTTTGTTGTTTTGTTTGTTTGTTTTTGTTGTCTTTTTTTAAATTTTTTAATGAAAATATATTATGAACTGTTTTTTTTTTCCATATTTATGAACAGTTTCCCCCCCAATAATATGTTTATGAACTGTTTGTTTTAATTAATGTACTGTTTGTTTTTGTTTTGTTTGTTGTTTTTTTTTAAATTTTTTAATGAAAATATATTATGAACTGTTTTTTTTTTTTCCATATTTATGAACAGTTTCCCCCCCAATAATATGTTTATGAACTGTTTTTTTTAATTAATGTACTGTTTGTTTTTGTTTTGTTTGTTGTTTTTTTTTAAATTTTTTAATGAAAATATATTATGAACTGTTTTTTTTTTTCCATATTTATGAACAGTTTCCCCCCCAATAATATGTTTATGAACTGTTTTTTTTAATTAATGTACTGTTTGTTTTTGTTTTGTTTGTTGTTTTTTTTTTAAATTTTATAATGAAAATATATTATGGACTGTTTTTTTTTCATATTTATGAACAGTTTTCCCCCCAATAATATGTTTATGAACTGTTTTTTTTAATTAATGTACTGTTTGTTTTTGTTTTGTTTGTTGTTTTTTTTTAAATTTTATAATGAAAATATATTATGGACTATTTTTTTTTCATATTTATGAACAGTTTTGTTGTTTTGTTTGTTTGTTTTTGTTGTCTTTTTTTTAATTTTTTAATGAAAATATATTATGAACTGTTTTTTTTTTCATATTTATGAACAGTTTTCCCCCCAATAATATGTTTATGAACTGTTTTTTTTAATTAATGTACTGTTTGTTTTTGTTTTGTTTGTTGTTTTTTTTTTTAATTTAATAATGAAAATATATTATGGACTATTTTTTTTTCATATTTATGAACAGTTTTGTTGTTTTGTTTGTTTGTTTTTGTTGTCTTTTTTTAAATTTTTTAATGAAAATATATTATGAACTGTTTTTTTTTTTCCATATTTATGAACAGTTTCCCCCCCAATAATATGTTTATGAACTGTTTTTTTTAATTAATGTACTGTTTGTTTTTGTTTTGTTTGTTGTTTTTTTTTAAATTTTATAATGAAAATATATTATGGACTATTTTTTTTTTCATATTTATGAACAGTTTTCCCCCCAATAATATGTTTATGAACTATTTTTTTTTAATTAATGTACTGTTTGTTTTTGTTTTGTTTGTTGTTTTTTTTTTAATTTTATAATGAAAATATATTATGGACTATTTTTTTTCATATTTATGAACAGTTTTGTTGTTTTGTTTGTTTGTTTTTGTTGTCTTTTTTTAAATTTTTTAATGAAAATATATTATGAACTGTTTTTTTTTTTCCATATTTATGAACAGTTTCCCCCCCAATAATATGTTTATGAACTGTTTTTTTTAATTAATGTACTGTTTGTTTTTGTTTTGTTTGTTGTTTTTTTTTTAATTTTATAATGAAAATATATTATGGACTATTTTTTTTTTCATATTTATGAACAGTTTTCCCCCCAATAATATGTTTATGAACTATTTTTTTTTAATTAATGTACTGTTTGTTTTTGTTTTGTTTGTTGTTTTTTTTTTAATTTTATAATGAAAATATATTATGGACTATTTTTTTTCATATTTATGAACAGTTTTGTTGTTTTGTTTGTTTGTTTTTGTTGTCTTTTTTTAAATTTTTTAATGAAAATATATTATGAACTGTTTTTTTTTTCCATATTTATGAACAGTTTCCCCCCCAATAATATGTTTATGAACTGTTTTTTTTTAATTAATGTACTGTTTGTTTTTGTTTTGTTTGTTGTTTTTTTTTTTAATTTAATAATGAAAATATATTATGGACTATTTTTTTTTCATATTTATGAACAGTTTTGTTGTTTTGTTTGTTTGTTTTTGTTGTCTTTTTTTTAATTTTATAATGAAAATATATTATGAACTGTTTTTTTTTCATATTTATGAACAGTTTTGTTGTTTTGTTTGTTTGTTTTTGTTGTCTTTTTTTTAATTTTTTAATGAAAATATATTATGAACTGTTTTTTTTTTCATATTTATGAACAGTTTTCCCCCCAATAATATGTTTATGAACTATTTTTTTTTAATTAATGTACTGTTTGTTTTTGTTTTGTTTGTTGTTTTTTTTTTAATTTTATAATGAAAATATATTATGGACTATTTTTTTTCATATTTATGAACAGTTTTGTTGTTTTGTTTGTTTGTTTTTGTTGTCTTTTTTTTAATTTTTTAATGAAAATATATTATGAACTGTTTTTTTTTTCATATTTATGAACAGTTTTCCCCCCAATAATATGTTTATGAACTATTTTTTTTAATTAATGTACTGTTTGTTTTTGTTTTGTTTGTTGTTTTTTTTTTTAATTTTATAATGAAAATATATTATGGACTATTTTTTTTCATATTTATGAACAGTTTTGTTGTTTTGTTTGTTTGTTTTTGTTGTCTTTTTTTTAATTTTTTAATGAAAATATATTATGAACTGTTTTTTTTTTCATATTTATGAACAGTTTTCCCCCCAATAATATGTTTATGAACTATTTTTTTAAAATTAATGTACTGTTTGTTTTTGTTTTGTTTGTTGTTTTTTTTTTAATTTTATAATGAAAATATATTATGGACTATTTTTTTTTTCATATTTATGAACAGTTTTGTTGTTTTGTTTGTTTGTTTTTGTTGTCTTTTTTTAAATTTTTTAATGAAAATATATTATGAACTGTTTTTTTTTTCATATTTATGAACAGTTTCCCCCCCAATAATATGTTTATGAACTATTTTTTTTAAATTAATGTACTGTTTGTTTTTGTTTTGTTTGTTGTTTTTTTTTAAATTTTATAATGAAAATATATTATGGACTATTTTTTTTTCATATTTATGAACAGTTTTGTTGTTTTGTTTGTTTGTTTTTGTTGTCTTTTTTTAAATTTTTTAATGAAAATATATTATGAACTGTTTTTTTTTTCATATTTATGAACAGTTTTCCCCCCAATAATATGTTTATGAACTATTTTTTTTTAAATTAATGTACTGTTTGTTTTTGTTTTGTTTGTTGTTTTTTTTTTAAATTTTATAATGAAAATATATTATGAACTGTTTTTTTTTTTCATATTTATGAACAGTTTTCCCCCCAATAATATGTTTATGAACTATTTTTTTTTAATTAATGTACTGTTTGTTTTTGTTTTGTTTGTTGTTTTTTTTTTAATTTTATAATGAAAATATATTATGGACTATTTTTTTTCATATTTATGAACAGTTTTGTTGTTTTGTTTGTTTGTTTTTGTTGTCTTTTTTTAAATTTTTTAATGAAAATATATTATGAACTGTTTTTTTTTTCATATTTATGAACAGTTTTCCCCCCAATAATATGTTTATGAACTGTTTTTTTTAATTAATGTACTGTTTGTTTTTGTTTTGTTTGTTGTTTTTTTTTTAATTTTATAATGAAAATATATTATGGACTATTTTTTTTCATATTTATGAACAGTTTTGTTGTTTTGTTTGTTTGTTTTTGTTGTCTTTTTTTAAATTTTTTAATGAAAATATATTATGGACTGTTTTTTTTTTCATATTTATGAACAGTTTTCCCCCCAATAATATGTTTATGAACTATTTTTTTAAAATTAATGTACTGTTTGTTTTTGTTTTGTTTGTTGTTTTTTTTTTAATTTTATAATGAAAATATATTATGGACTATTTTTTTTCATATTTATGAACAGTTTTGTTGTTTTGTTTGTTTGTTTTTGTTGTCTTTTTTTAAATTTTTTAATGAAAATATATTATGAACTGTTTTTTTTTTCATATTTATGAACAGTTTTCCCCCCAATAATATGTTTATGAACTATTTTTTTTTAATTAATGTACTGTTTGTTTTTGTTTTGTTTGTTGTTTTTTTTTTAATTTTATAATGAAAATATATTATGGACTATTTTTTTTTTCATATTTATGAACAGTTTTGTTTGTTTGTTTGTTTGTTTATTTTTTTTTGTTTTATCAAACAAAAATAGAACTTTTATATATAATATATATATTATGTACTGTTTTCCAAACATCAGGTGTTAGTAATGTTTATAAATAATAAAGTATAAAAATACAACTTTTACAATAAAATAACTTTTATTGTAAAAGTTGTATTTTTATACTTATAAACGTGGATATCGGAATACCCTGGCCAAATCACAGCTAAAAAGAATCGTCCGCATTCATCAAACTTAAAAATCGAATCGGAAACTCGAAAACAAAATGAAACAAACTTTATTTTTATTATCACCAGAAAATATGGATTTGCCCTTTTATGATTTTAGTAAGAGCGAATTACTATTCCCTTATCTTTCTTACTAAAATATGTTGTTATCCTTCTTGCTAAAATAAAATTGATAATTCTTCTATTCGAATAAAATTCACTGACAATTAAATAAATAATGAAATAAAATAAAAACTCCGGTGTCTTCTTAGTCAAATAACACGACAAATCTTCTATATATATAAAAGCGAAAATGTGTGTATGTATGTATGTATGTGTGTTTGTGTGTTCGCTAAAAGCTTTCGACAGAACAAAAATTCACAAACTCGATATCATATTGAAGCTCCATCCTTCGCCAGAAAAATATCGAAAAATTAGCTAAAAACGTTAATTTTTTCAATCGAGAATTTTCTACAGGGGGGGGGGTGTCAACAAAAACCGTCCTCTTATGACGACGACCGGTTCTCCGCAAGCGTCAGATGACGTCATGACTTGATTTAGTTTAAATAGTTGAAGAACTGACTGAATTTCATGTACGTCGTGTTAGCTCAATTGGTTAGCGCGTTGGTTCATTATCTATAGGTGTTGGGTTCGAATCGTGGTGTGAGATTTCTTTTTTTCGATTTTTTTAAATTTAAATATTGAAGCAGGGTTATTTAAACCATTTTTCACGTAACGTTCGTTTTTCTGTTTTTTTTTTGTTTTTGTTTTTTTTACTTCGCTTATTCTTAGGTTTTCATTAACACCCGCGACCGACCACACACACACAATAACACCTGGGTACCCACCCATTTTTAAAATTTTAATATCGAAACAGGCTTATTTAAGCCATTTTCACGTGTGTTTTTTTGGTGTGTGTGTGGGGGGGGTTAACGCTCGTTTTCGTTTTCTTTTTTGTTTTTTCGATTTTTACATTTAACAGCGTTCGTTTGCCTTACGTTAGTTTTTTTTTTTTCAATGTTTTGATTACCCCCGCCCCGCTGGGTACCTCCAGCTTTCTGTTTTCTTTTTTTACTTCGCTTATTCTTAGGTTTTCATTAACACCCCCACTCCCTCCAAACACTCGGGCAACGCCGAGTCCCCCCCCCGCTAAGCAGGGTTTTCTAACGTTCGTTTTTCTTAGGTTTTCATAAACACCCCCACTTCCGCCCGACCACACACACCGAAAAACACCCGGGCAACGCCGGGTACTCCTCGCTAGTAAATAAGATTTTTTTTCCGAACACAAATTATTTGAAAAAAAAAACGAAACATTTATGGTAAATGTCGGTAGAAGATTTCTGGCAGATGACTATTAAAAATCTCATTTCATTTGACTTTTGAAAAAAAAAAAAACTGTTCATGAATATTTTTTTCTGTATAAAACTTTTATTTTTATAATTGCTTAAAAAAGATACATTCTATACAGTTTTGGTCATCCGTAGCTAAAAATTTGTCTGACGCCACTTCCGCCAAATGGCTTTGTAAACACGAGGATGTGGAAGGTGAATTTAACCTTAAAATCAAACGCGAAAGGACTGAAAAACATAGCTTCTCATAAAGATATTTAGACGCATCTAGAATAAGATATGTCCATCAAATTTTCTTCTTTTTAAATTCGTGTAATTTAATTTGTTCTAGCTGAGGGTGAAGCATCCTATCGGATGCCAGACGTTCACCTCTATCTCATACATTCTAACCGAGGAGGCTTTTGAATAAGATTCTAACTGTCCATTTAAGTGTAATTGTTTATATCTTGCTTACACTTGGTTCACCGAGTATATTTGCCAGGTAGTTTTGTTTTAAATTTATTTTCATGGGTTCGGTTAAAATATTTATAAAGCAGACACAGGAATACAACACTTCGACGAAAAGAATACTCAACAACAACTTGTTTACGTTGGAATCGAAAACAACCATGTTATAGTCAGCTGGGAAGCAGTTCTGCAATATTGTGTTCCACAAACGAGGAGTTCTGGAAAAAAAGAGCTTTGATCAGAGAATTTTCGTTTAGTTGTAAGTAAAGATAGAGAGTAAGAGTAATTGCTGATATTGGTTGGTGGTATCTAGACGATGTTTGTCGTGAATGGTTTAGAGAGGGGGGCATAGAATGAAGCTCAGTCGAGCATCATTTCCGGCAGATTCAGTACTTTTGGTCTTGTATGAGTTATCTTCTATTTCTTCTCCATCTATTTTTCTCATTTATCTTCATCTCTTTTTCTTCTTTTTTTTTCTCTGTGCGCATCAGCATTAGTCGCACATATTGCCTTGCGAGCATACCATCGATTCCATCGCGCGGGATGCTGGTTCGAAGATGATGCAATAGTGATAGCGACGAAGAGTAAAATAATCGGCTTCGCATCAGTAAAAAAAAAAAAAAAAAAAAAGAAAAAAAAAAGAAAGAAAATGAGAAAAAGACGAGGAGCGGATTCTAGTAGTTCATCAGGGACATCTTTAGGGGCAGAAAAGAAGCGAGGCGGGTAGGGTTGTTTACGAAATAGTAGCTTTTGAAACAGAATGATGAAAAAAAAAAACATAAAAAGGAAAAAAAAACATAAAAAGAAAAAAAAAAACGCTCAACCCAGAAAACAAATGTTTGTACATATAAACATCGCTTGCATGAAATTTGACGCAAATATTGCATAAGCTAGTCAGTGACTAATTTCCAGAAATTGTTGATATTCCTATATGAACGCTAATGCACCTATATATATATATATATATATATATATATATATATATATATATATATATATATATATATATATAGGCACCGCCAAAACTGGGGGGGCAGGTCAGTACTTTTTGACGGACCGTCTTTTTAAAAATCTACCAAAAATCAGGTAATTATCCGATCAATACGAAATTTTCAGCGATTATTAGGAGAAGAATGAACTTTATAACAGTGTACTTATTTTTCATAAACGATATTTATATATATATTTTTTTTTTGCTTACAAAACCCCCCCTTGTTTTGAAGTGGGAACAAATATGCTTAAAATAATCATCTGAGACTGAAATCAACATATTGTGTTGTAAGGGACAGAATTATAGATTCAAAAAAAAAAAAAAAAAAAAAAAAATTGTTTGCATACCTTATTTTGACGTCTGAATATCAGAACTTCGATTGTGTTTAATTATCCCGCTTTTGAGTTTTGAAGTGTGAAATTCGGTGAATATGTTAAGTAAAATAATTAATTTAAGTTAAGCAAAACAAAAAAATTTTTTTTTTAATATTTATACGAAAAAAGCTATTTTAAAATTTTTGATAAATAAATTAACAATTTTTTTTTTAGCGAGCCGAATAATGCATGACCATTATTAAACAGGGCATGCTTTGAATAATCGATACCAAAAAAAAAAATTCGATAAATATTGTGCCCTTTGTGTTAAAAATAGCATCTTTTTTTTCGATCCCGTTTGAAAACGTTTGCCGCCTTTGACTATGGTGGACCAAACGCGCTGAAATAATTTTTTTTTATTCTGCTTTAAATTGCCCCCCCCCCATTTTGGGGAGTCTGGCCCCCACACACATACACATTAAAAACCAAACGCATACAAATGGTCACTCATCTGGTACTGGCCAGCCTCAGCTTAATAATACATTGAAATTTTCGTCACTGAAAAATAAGTTTTTTTTGGCCTGTTTGGTCTTCCATAGTTTGCTTTGTATCAGACGAAAACGTAAACAGAGTCGATCTGAACTCTACGTCAACGCGAATATCTGGTTACCTATATGAATAAGTGGAATTATTTGAAATTCAGGTACTTATATTATAATATTTTTGCATATTCTCTTAGAAAATCATCCTAAATCTTAGTTAGACAATAAATAAATTAATTAATTATTTCAAAAACCCTTTTTTTTAAATATTTAAGTACGTTTTTTGTGCAAGACAAAAAATGTCAATTGTTAACTTTTTGGGAAAATTTAACATTTAAAATTGAATTAAAAATAGTAGAAAAAGTTTTACATTATTCTGTTTTCTATATGATAAAATTCAGGGTTTTATCTTTCTGGAAAAAAAAAGTTACTCAGAAATAATGGATTTTAATAAACGTAATTTCGTTTTAAAAAACAACAACAACTTGATTTTGCGGCCATTTTTGGCGGTGCCTATATATATATATATATATATATATATATATATATATTAGTGGCCTAGCAAGGCCACAGGTGGGACAACTAAGCCAAAAAAAAAAAAAAAACTAAGCAAAATTCATCCCAAAGCAGGAAAAACTGAACCGGCCTGCCAGGACACTATATTTATAAATGTAGGCAAATTTGGGCATAATTTATTGGTTTGAAAATGTAGGTTCTTTTTTTGCCAATTGTCATTAAATTTTAATCATAGAATAGTATTATAATCTTCAAAAAGTCCGCAAATTCTCATGTAGTTTCGTCGCCTAGAACCAAAAATATGAGCATTTCAATATTCAATTTAGCTACGAGTATCTATATTTCCCCTAAACCTCTGGCCTTTATGGAGAGGAGACCAAAACTTGCTGCTATGCTTTCAAATTATCTGAAATAACAGCAAAGGAAGACTTGATTCCAAATATTTCTCATAAGTTATATCTCCCCTATTTTTGGAAATGTATTTTTGAATATGTTCAGTATCAAATAATCCTTATACACTGTGAAATTTATTTTATGTATAGGAACCAAAGAGGGGAAATATAATATATGAGAAATATTTGGAATCAAGTCTCCTCTTGCTGTTATTTCAGATCATTTGAAAGCATAGCAGCAAGTTTTAATCTCCCCTACATTAAGGCCAGAGGTTCTGGGGAAATATCAGATATTTTGTAATTCATATGCAAAACTAGGAAAACAAATGACTATGATTGAAACATTTTATGGCTAGAAAAAGTCCCAAAAATAGGCTCTCGGTGATGAATGATCCTCTTAATGTGTGCCTTTAAGGGCAAATGTCATATAGCCAACTACACAATTGAGGTCATTACCTTTTCTACGAGCTTTCGTTTGTTACATTCTGATCAATACTCGCTGAGATTTGGAAATTATAAAATTGCGAAAAAAGTGGTATGTCTATCTATTTATCTATATGTTAGTGACCTGGCAAGGCCAAAGAGGAGACAACCGAAGCAGTAAAACTGAAGCTGCCTGCCAGGACACTATATATACAAATGTGGGCATATTTGGGCATATTTGGGCATATTTTATTAGTTGAAAATATAAGTTCTTTTTTTTTACTAATTGTCATAAAATTTTAACCATACAAAAGTGTGATAATCTTCAAAAAGCCTGCTAATTTTCATGTAGTCTCGTCCCATAGAACCAAAGATATGAGCATTTCAATATTCAATTTGGTTTTGAGTCTAGAGAGAGAGAGAGAGAGAGAGAGAGAGAGAGAGAGAGAGAGAGAGAGAGAGAGAGAGAATTTGGAGAGAGACGGGAAAAGTCAAACAAGTAAACAGAAAAGATATCGTCTCCGCGTTTGGGAATCTAGGAGAAACGCGACTTTTGCATAATGTAGAAAATTACAACGTCTTGCAGTTTCGATGAGAAGTTAAGAGTTATATCAAGTATATAACCTATTGTTGTTTAGTTTCCTTTGGAGGGAATGACCTTGAATAATGAGAAGCGACGAAAATACAACGGAGAAAAGTATGTTATTTCCTGTGCACTACACAGACTTAATGATAATGGACTGTTTAATTTTATGTGAAACACCCACAAACATACATGCAAGCAATAGAAGAACATTTTAACCACTGGACGTCACACGCTCTATATATCACAGCGTTTAAGAGACATCTGTTATATAGAACCAGTTTATATACCGCCCGACCATACAACATATATCATTTACGAGCGCCTCTCCTATAACATAAGATTAAGAGCTGCCATATATGAAGTAAATGGTTGCAGGTTCGATCGCGGGCTAGTCATGAATTTCTGAAGTAATTGTTTATTATACTCTTAGTGTCGTCTATACTGAACGATTGAACCTCCAACCATTAAGAGACTACCAGTTAAAAATGATTACAACTTATCACTTTATCCATTGCGCAACCAAATTAGTAATCCAAATAATAGCAAATAGAAAGCTAGGACCCTCAGTCTTTAATCTGCTTCCATAATGAGACGTTTATATTCTTTTTTCTTTTCTTTTCTACTTTCTATACAGATTTATACGTTTACTTTTTCTCTCTTTTTAAAAAACTTTCCAGTTTGAACCGCTTTCTTATTTTTTCCTCCGTTTCATTTTTGGCGGAGGATGTACATTTGTTTAAAATATCAACCCATTAAAATTAGTCTGTTTTTTCTTTCTTCTTTTTCATTTGGATTGCAAGAGGTTATTTGATTTCCGTTTTTATCAAATTGAAAGTCGTTTGTCAGAAATTTACCTGAACTAGCAAATATGCATTCTTTATTAAGCAATTTCTAAAGAAATGAGTGGGCAGTTTTTTTTTTAACAAAAAGTAAAACCGGAAATGTCACAAGGAACGAACTTATAGGGTGTGTGTGTGTGTGTGTGTGTGTGTGTGTGTGTGTGTGTGTGTGTGTGTGTGTGTGTGTGTGTGTGTGTGTAATTATTATTTTATGTGTCCATATAAAATGTTATGAGGCTATAATATTTATGTATTGATTTTCACTGTTTACTTCAATAGTGCCCAATTCGTAAGTAGAGCTAAGTTGTAAATTATAAAAATATAGGACAATTAAGCTATACTGAATCTTTCGCGTATCATCTGCGGATATTAACCTGACCCCTACTTACGAGAATAAAACGCGGAAATTTTTCTCTAGCTTACTTTCGATATTTTTAATAACACACACACACACATACACACACATATATATATATATATATATATATATATATATATATATATATATATATATAAAATTTTAGTCATTCAATAAATTTAAAAATTTATGACGTGAAATATTTAAATTTCAAATCAAAAGATTTTTTTATTAATACTAATATTTCAAATTTATTCTTTGTCTTACATAGAATAATAAAAATCTTTTTATTTGAAATTCAAACATTTTACGTCATAAATTTTTAAATCCATTGAATGACTATAATTTTATTTGCTCTATCTTGTATATCGAGCAATATTTATTCAGGTGGGATAATACTTATAGAATATTACTACTGCGCGAGCCTTTTCTAGTCTCACACAAAAACACGCGTTCACATCTCAAGCTATATTACTTGTCATATACATACCGCACACAAACATACTCGCGCACGTCCACACACGTACATATATTCACGTTCGCGTATATACACTCACATTCACGTGTATACACACACACGCTAACGTACACACATGTACTCACATACGCGCACACATACGCACACATGGGCACTTTCACTTCCCCTTTCTAAGGAAATCAAAACATGCGCAAAAACCCACCGGAAGCAACTATAAAAGCAAGAGCAATAAGCAGATTCTTTCTTTTCCAACTCGCCTTGCGAGGTGAGTGGTCTACGGACCAGCCGCTGCCGTTTCGGCAGGCGTGCCTCATGCCACTTTCTACCATGTGGGGCAAAAAGCTAACAAACACTACGTACACCTTATACGCTTTCTCTCTCCATGAACTGGATTAACATTCTCACTTTTTCTCTATATATATATATACAACTTGTCCCTGAGAATACCTCTGCGTAGCTGACTGCTAACATGGCGCGCAGTTTAACTGATGTAAATCCTCTCTCTTTCTCTTTCTATGTGCCGAACGGCCATTTCTCGTTCCACTACATTACTCACTTCTTTTCTCACACGCGAACAAACGATAGTGACCCGAACGTAAGATGAACACACATTTCCTTTTCTTTCAATACTACCAGTCCCGCTACAAACGATGGTTACACCCGCGCGGACATGAAAACGTGTTACACCTAAAACATTCGTTCTTTCAACAGTAAATAAACGACACGTTTATCTTATCCAGCAATTGAGTTTTTGTTTCCTTCATTCCATTCGTTTCATTATTTTCTTTTGTAACGGGATTAGGATATATATATATCCTAGTCCTCTACAGGAAGATGGTGACCCCGTTATTTTAAAATGAAATGGGTGCGTTTGAACGAAACACTCATACACCCACACTCTCTTTCTCTTTCTCTCTACAAACTATAGACTTTCCCTCTCACCAGCTTACAACGAGAGACGCGCGCCAAACAATACACTTTTCTTCTCACCAGTAAACAACGAGAGACGCACGCCAAACTAAACACGTGTCGTACCCTTTTCCTTCATTTGTTTCTTCACGAAATAAATCCTAATTCGTTTAATTCAATTTAACACGTAGTTCGTTTCTTTCTCAATTCAATTCATTATTCCTAATTTGCACCACCTCAACAAATTGGTGACACCCGAACGCGAGAGCAACACGTATTTCCTTCTATACCCTAGACCGCTACAAAATGGTGGCAAACGAACGCGAGAGGAACACGCATTTCCTTCTATAACCACAAATCCGCAACAAACCGGCGACCGACCAATGTGAAACGAACAAGCATGGTGACCCTACCTTTTTGAAATTAATTGTTTTGAGCGAGACGTGCGTTTTATTTGATAAAGAAAAAAAAACGAACTTTTCAACAAAGAAAAACAAGTGAACTACTACTGACAGGAATAACTACTACAAATAACAATGACGAAACCCGTCGTCAGACTCGCCAGGAAATAAACACGGAGCTGTCGACTTCATACCGAATTTTAAAAAATTCGAGCTCGACAAACATTTTTCACGTTTCCTGACATTACCCTGCAACAAACGCGAGGAGAAAAATCACATAGGCCTATGCACATTCTCTCCCGCACAGCAGACGCAACAACAAAGAAACAATTACAGGACATCCCTATCAACACATAGGAAGACGTTGAATCAACAATACGAGTTGAGATGCACCACGCACGCTGATAAACTCACAACTGGAAACTCGTTCAACACGAATGTGCAACTAGCACTCGTACAAACAATTCACACACTACCGCAGACTCACTTGCGAAGATACCGTTAACTGGACACACCACGTAAACACAAAAGAATTTTCCTTCCAAACAAACAATTCACTTAACTGTCCAAGCAACTCGTTGCACATGTCAGCACACAAAAAAACAATCAAACAAATGTCACCCTAAAAAAAGAGTAAACGCTTTTCCGCGCGTAAGTAAATACTTTTTAATGAACACACTCCGTTTTTGACATTTTTTTCAAACAACACCAACAGCAAAAAAAAAAAAAAAAACAGGAGGAAAAGTAAATTGCCGAAAACATTACTTACAAAAATATATATATATATATATACACTGCATATATTTTTTTCCTAAGAAGGGGAATATTGCACGAGCCGTTTTTAGTCTCACACAAAAACACACGTTTACATCTCAAGCCATATTACTTGTCATATACATACGCGCACACAAACATACACGCGCACGTCCACACACGTACATATATTCACGTTCGCGTATATACACTCACATTCACGTGTATGCACACACATGCTAACGTACACACATGTACTCACATACACGCACACACACATGGGAAACGTCACTTCCCCTTTCAAAGGAAATCCACACATGCGCAAAAAACCACCGGAAGCAACTATAAAAGCTAGAGCAATAAGCAAATTCTTTCTTTTCGCCTTGTGAGGTGAGTGGTCTACGGACCAGCCGCCGCCATTTCGGCAGGCGTGCCTCACGCCACTTGCTACCATGTGGGGCAAAAAGCTAACACTACGTACACCTTATACGCTTTCTCTCTCCATGAACTGAATTAACATTCTCAATTTTTCTCCCTCTATATATACAACTTGTCCCTGAGAATATCTTCCCGTAGCTGACTGCTAACATGGCGCGCAGTTTAACTGATGTAAATCCTCTCTCTTTCTCTTTCTACGTGCGGGGCGGCCATTTCTCGTTCCACTACATTACTCACTTCTTTTCCCACACGCGAACAAACGATAGTGACCCGAACGTAAGATGAAAACACATTTCCTTTTCTTTCTATACTACCAGTCCCGCAACAAACGATGGTGATACCCGCGCAGACATGAACACGTGTTACACCTAAAACATTCATTCTTTCAACAGTAAATAATGACACGTTTATCGTATCCAGCAATTGAGTTTTTGTTTCCTTCATTCCATTCGTTTCATTATTTTCTTTTCTAACGGGATTAGGATATATATATATATATACTAGTTCTCTACACTGCCAATAATATTTTGTAAGACTTATAATCATAGGTTTCCATAACAGTTGATTGCTAGATAATTTTATTCTGAAGTGTGTGAGAGTGTGTGTGTGTTTATATATATATATATATATATATATATATATATATATATATAATTTTTATAACACGAAGTATTTCAATAAGTTAATAATGTAGAACTAGAGTTGTATATGCGTATATGAATTTAGGAAAACTCGTACCCGGAAACCTCGTCCCTTTTTGCTAGGTATGAAAACTGGTTCCTTATTGAATAAATATCGATTGAAAACACATTTTATGATGTCCTTGAACAAGTTATTGTTTTTAAAAGAGACTATACCACCCTCATTATATATATATATATATATATATATATATATATATATATATATATATATATATATATATATATATATATATATAATATTAAAATTGCACAGATAAAATTTATCTTTGGTATTTTTTTTTACTTAAACGGTAACTTAGTATTTACCGTTAAGAAAACGATCTTGAAAGGTTTTCGGATGTGCTGAAACAAATATCACATTTAAATTTGGGGCAGATAATTAGTTTTCTGGATATTAAAACCTTTATTATCCAATGTAATCCTTTATGTTTTCACTGGCGGCCATATTTTCCCAACTGAAGAAGTACCTATTCGCAGGAGTGTTACAAAACACCCGCTCCTCCACATGTTAAGAATGGCGGCCGCCACGGACATTCATTGAGTAATACATTAGAAAAAGTATCTAAATATCAAGAAAACTAATTGCCTGCCCAAAATTTGAATGTGATATTTGTTTTCAGCACAGCCGAAAACCTAAGGTTTAAAGGTGAGTGTTGGTCAAGTAAAAATTACCTTATCTTTGTAATAGACGTTATGGAGATAATAGAAATCTCAATATACTTGACAGAGCAGTGAAAAAATTTAAACAAAAATGATTATGAAAATAAATAATCATTAAGCCATCAAGAATTAAAACCAAGAATCATAATAATATGTGAAAATTAAAAACATAAACCCTAATAAAAATGACACCAAAGCATACTATAAAAACTAACTACAGGCTAACTACAAAACAGATGAAAAAATAATCACAAACCTAATTAAAAGCTACACCAGACCCACCGACCAAAACAAAATGATCAAACTTATAATATATATATATTTAAAACTTTCAATTTAATAGTAAAAACAATAATAATACTAACACCACACTAAACCAAACTAATGTAGTGTATGAATTTATTTTCCCCTTCGAAGTATGTCTGCGAACCCACTCTAAAAATTCATACGAAGCATACACAGGACACACCACAACACTAGAAACTGATTTTACGAATGCGTGAAATATATTTCCAAGTTTATAACTACTCGAAAAATGTAATTCAAACCTTAATTTTTTTTTAATTAAAGGAGCAAGGACCAAGGTTTCATTAAAAAAAAAAAAAAAAAAAAAAAAACGTAATTAAAAAAAAGGGTTTTAAACTTCGGACTTTACAGGTAAATTTCTAAAAAACACTTCTTTTTTGTTTTGATTTGAATATATTATTCATTGATCTTTTATCTTCAATTTGTGATATATAAAACTTTGGTGAGTAACTTAATTATTTACTTTTTAATAGACATTTCAAAATGGGGGCGTGAATTTTAAAAAAAAAACGTTTGTCTAAAATATTATATTCAGTTTATTGGAAAGAGCATAAAATTTCACATTGACCCTGAAAATATCGTAAAAATTGAATCAATAGAAAAATTTTGATAGATTTTTAAATTTAAAAATTGAAAAATACATAACTCGTAAAATTCAATTGATTTCATTACTGTTTATTTATTTTTAATAAAAAAATAATATTTCTATTAGATTTTATGCAACTTTAATAGTTTATTCTGGAAGTATAATCCATAAAGAAAATAAACAACCCACTTTTAAAAGAGAAATTACGAGTTTCTTATATTTTATTCGCAGTTTCTTGTTAGGGGTGTTAAAATTCCTCCAAAATTCTGATACACCCACAGCACCACTCTCCCGACGACTAACCTATCACTTAGCTGATAATAGCACCATAAAACAACACCTAACATTCCATGATAAAAACTTACAGTCCTCCGACATTAGAAATATCTTAACTAAAAATACTAAGATTCGATATCTTAACAACTACACACGACTACTAAAATTACTACAAGCCATACTTATATATAAAAAAAAAAAAACTACAGCCCTTTTTAAACTGGACCTCATTTAACACCGGGGCAAATATACTAAGAGTATTTAATAACTAACATGAAACTAAATTAATAAACTATAAAATAGGAAAATTGAAACTACAAAAAAAAAAATAAATAAATAAATAAAATAAAAATAATTCGGCCTCAACCTTACTGCATCCACCTTCATAGCCAATTAAAATAAAATTGTAGGTATGGGCAAAAATGAGCGTATAAAAATAGGGGAACCTAGTTTTGAAAGCCGATTTATCATAATTATTTTATACGTTTCCGACTATTTTTTTATTGTATTTGAAAGATTAGAGACTGAAGTTAATTTTCTAAAGGAAAACAATATTTGTACTCTTGAAAAAAAAAAGTTATGAAAAATGTTTTCACGGTGAGATAACTAATTCAGCTAAATTTTGAAGTTAAATAAATTCATTGTAAAAATCCTTTAAAAGATAAATACTAGTTTTCTGGGTCTATTTCAAAGATAATTAGTAAAGTAAAGTCCTAAGATATTAAATTAAATTAAAAAAAAACACCTTGTTTGTACAAACAAAGCTTAAGTAATTCTGCCGTTCTCCAAAACGCAACAAATAAAGGTTTGTAAACCCGATTATACGGAGACCCAAAATTACAGCCAATGGAAATGCTGTTTCAATATGAAGTCATGATAGTAAAAGGAGGTGGGGGTGTCAGATTTATTCCCCCCCCCGACTTGCATTCGTACATTCCTATTCTAAACGTTTGTATCAATTTTTATTCGTTTTTTTAATTTAATTAATTTATGTTACTGTTTTCAAATTATTATTTTTTTTTTAATCATTGTTCAAGATTATATAAAAATTATGTTACGTCGAAAGTTTCACATTCATGCGAGCAAGGAGATTATTAAAATCTTGCATAAATAATAAAGGAGATTATTAAAATCTTGCATAAATAATAAA
>NC_136486.1:32855133-32902633 GCF_053919585.1 Euprymna scolopes | reverse complement strand
TCGTCCCGGGAAAACTCGTCTCCGGAAAACTCGTCTCCGGAAAACTCGTCCCCTTTCGCTAGGTAGGAAAACTGGTCCCTTATTGAATAAATATCGATTGAAAACACATTTTATGATCGTTCTTGAAGGAGATATTGTTTTTTGAAATAGACTATAGCCCCCCCCCCCCATAATATTTTTTTTTTTAATATTTTTACTTGTTTAATGTTTTGTTTTGTTTTTGTTTTTTTAAATAAAATCGATTTTCTAAGTGTCCGTTTTCTACCTAACTGGCTAAGTTCTTAGTGATTTAACTTATTTTAAAGCGTTTATTATGTTCATACAAAGTTAATTACAATTTTTTTTTTGTTCTTATTTTAACGATGTTTTTTGGAGTCATAAAAACAATAAAAAAACAAAACCCCAAAATTAAAAAAACAGGGAGCGATTCGATTCTTCGTTACGCTTTTGGTTTTGTTTTTTAATTATGATAGTTTTTGTTGTTATGTTTTTGTTTTCTGTCATACCAAATGCACTCATCATGCGTTATTTAAAATTATGATTTTATCAATTATCAACAGTTATTGTCGTCCTGTCAAATTTTGCAAAAATTAACTAATAAATTAAAAGCGAAATATTTTTTTGGCGCGAGAGATGTCATGTGCTAACAATCTCTCGTTAACTCATTTTTAATTTTTTTAATTTTTACTTCAAAATTCTAAAATCAATCATTAAGAGAGAAAGTAATCACTAAATAAATTTATTAATCAATTTTATTGAAAACTCCGCTATCGTTTATCAAGAATCTTTTTAATTTCATTTTTTGTTGGTTGCTTTTCGAAGGGAGATATAGGTTTTATCCCCCCCCTCTCTCTCTAAATTATATTTTAAAAAATATTAAAATTTATTATTTTCTTTTTAAAACCAAATCTCCCTCAGTAATTTCTGTAATTTTCTATTTTTTTAGCGATTATCAAGACCCCCTAAGATACCGGGCATTATTTCTCGTTCTCCCGTAACACTCGACCGACATGTTTCTTGTTTGTTTTCTGTTTTTTTTTTTCTTTACCAAATAAACGATTCCAAATAAATTAAATAAACAACATAGTCGGCGAGGTAGAAAAATCGGTTTTACCCTTTTATAAACAACAGTATATAAGTAAATTCTTTTTATATTATTATAAAAAAAATATGCGGTCTCGTTTATGAACATAATAAACGCTTTTATTAAAAACACAAAAAAAAACATTAAACAAGTAAAAATATTTTTTTTAAAATATTATGGGGGGGGGCTCTAGTTTATTTTTAAAAAACAGTATCTCCTTCAAGAACGATCATAAAATGTGTTTTCAATCGATATTTATTCAATAAGGGACCAGTTTTCCTACCTAGCGAAAGGGGACGAGTTTTCCCGAGACGAGTTTTCCCGGCACCTATATATATATATATATATATATATATATATATATATATATATATATATATGAGAGAGAGAGAGAGAGAGAGAGAGAGAGATTAGTATTAGTGTTTGTAAGGGCTAATACTTAAAATTACTTTTTTATATCTATATATATATATATATATATATATATATATATATAGGTGCCCGGAAAACTCGTCCCCTTTTTGCTAGGTAGGAAAACTGGTCCCTTATTGATAAATATCGATTGAAAACATATTTTATGATCGTTCTTAAAGAAGAAATTGTCTTTAAAAGAGAATACACATTTCATAATATTTTTAAAAAATATCTTTAACTCTTGTTTTAAAAAAAAAATAAACTTGATCACGGAGTCAAGATACGAAAAACGAAACCACATATTTATTCAAAAAATAATTTAGTTTTAACACTTTTTGTGTTATTACGAAACAAAAATAAAAGAAAGAAAACACGTATTGTATAAAAGAAAGTAATTATTTTATTAAGAAGAATTAATTTAGTTTAAACAATTCTTGTGTTATTACAAAACAACAAAAAAGAGAATACGGTCTTATGTAATTTTGGTACCGCGCTGAAATAATAACGTTATTATTTCGAAAGCCATTCTTAACATGGGGAGGGGAGGGTATCGTTTAAAAATCATTACGGGGGCACTTATGCAGTATGCAAACGGCGGCTATTGTTAGAGGGCGATAACTACAATTTCATTTTGGTCAAATAACGCGGTAAATAAGTAACAAACAAGATTTTTTCCGAACAGAAAAATATTTGAAAACGAAAACATTTATTGTATAAAAATGTATCAATATCTAATTGTAAAAACATTTATTGTATAAAAATGTATCAATATATAATTGTAAAAACATTTATTGTATAAAAATGTATCAATATATAATTATAAAAACATTTATTGTATAAAAATGTATCAATATATAATTGTAAAAACATTTATTGTATAAAAATGTATCAAAATATAATTGTAAAAACATTTATTGTATAAAAATGTATCAATATCTAATTGTAAAAACATTTATTGTATAAAAATGTATCAATATCTAATTATAAAAACATTTATTGTATAAAAATGTATCAATATATAATTGTAAAAACATTTATTGTATAAAAATGTATCAAAATATAATTATAAAAACATTTATTGTATAAAAATGTATCAATATATAATTATAAAAACATTTATTGTATAAAAATGTATCAATATATAATTGTAAAAACATTTATTGTATAAAAATGTATCAAAATATAATTGTAAAAACATTTATTGTATAAAAATGTATCAATATCTAATTGTAAAAACATTTATTGTATAAAAATGTATCAATATCTAATTGTAAAAACATTTATTGTATAAAAATGTATCAAAATATAATTGTAAAAACATTTATTGTATAAAAATGTATCAATATATAATTATAAAAACATTTATTGTATAAAAATGTATCAATATATAATTGTAAAAACATTTATTGTATAAAAATGTATCAATATATAATTATAAAAACATTTATTGTATAAAAATGTATCAAAATATAATTGTAAAAACATTTATTGTATAAAAATGTATCAATATATAATTATAAAAACATTTATTGTATAAAAATGTATCAATATCTAATTATAAAAACATTTATTGTATAAAAATGTATCAATATATAATTATAAAAACATTTATTGTATAAAAATGTATCAAAATATAATTGTAAAAACATTTATTGTATAAAAATGTATCAATATATAATTATAAAAACATTTATTGTATAAAAATGTATCAATATATAATTATAAAAACATTTATTTAAAAGTAAACGTATTTTTTTTTAATGATTGCTTCCTCAAAGCATTTTCTTTCACTTTTTTCGTATATATCTCAGAGATTATTTTTAATCGCGCGTGTATTTATTTTCTTTTTTTTTCTTTTTTTTTTCTTTGGGTAAATTTGATTCATACTTTTATTTCGTGCTTGTTTTTATTTTATTTTTATTTAATTTAATTTTTATTTATTATTTTCTCCACTAAATATTATCTTTTTGTTAAATTATTTTTTCGTACATATTCAAATAATGCTTTTGCCCTTTTTTGGCCTCAAATAGTACCTTCAAAAAGTTTGGGTCAAAAAGAAAAGGGGGGAGCAAAAGCATTATTTAAATATGTATGGAAAAATAATTTAACTAAAAATTTTTTATTATTTTTATTTATTTTTTTTTTAATTACATTTTCACCCCAAACAAGGCACATTGCCACTTTGTTGTAGGGGGGGGGGGCTACTATCAGGGACATAGGCATCAGGGGTACTGTGTAGGGAGTTGGGCAGCAAGCTGTCGGTTCACGTTACACTTGAACTTCTGCATGTCAGTACAGTTGGGGGTGCACGGAGCCGGAAGGGAATTCCAAAGTCTAGCTGTTCTGGGGAAGAAACTACTGGAATAGAAAGCTCTCTTACATCTAGGGATCTCTACTGTGTAGAGGTGGGATTTAGCTGCTTGTCGGGTTTGTCGGGGGTATTTACGTCGTTGGGGAGCATAAGTGCTTGCAGTTCGTCAGAGCATTCACCATTAAAATACTTGTAGAACAGGCAGAGGGATGCAACATTTCGTCGATGGGACAGAGGCTGAAGTTTAGATGACAGTTCAGGATCTATCAGATTGTCGACTCTCTTTTGAACCTTATCTAGGAGCGAGAGACTAGTGGCAGATGCACCAGCCCAAATATGACAACAATACTCCATACATGAGCGAATAGTGGCCTTATAGAGGTATAGGATACTTTCGGGCGTTAGTATCTTTCTAGCACGGTAGAGAGAACTCACCTTCTTCGCAGCGATGTTTCCTGTGAGCGTCAGGCCGAGAAGTTTCAAATATGTACTTTCAGATAAAGAGTCATTGGCCATTGCTATTGGTGGTAGAGAAGGTTTCTTGTAATTATTAAATGAAAGAGTTTAGTCTTGGCAGCATTGAATGCGACCATCCATTTATGTCCCCATTCCACTTCAGATTGGAGGTCATCCTCTAGTGTTTTTGCCATTTCTTTAGATATGTGTTCATTTGTTTTCCTGTCGTGTCTGTTATAGAGTGTGGTGTCGTCAGCATATATACCCATCTCACAGGTAATTTTGTCAGGGAGGTCATTTATGAATATTTGGAATAACAGATGTCTAAGTATAAACCCATGAGGCACTCCCGAATTTTTATGGTATTATTTAGATGTACGACCGTCGAGGACAACCTGGATTTTTCTCTTATCTAAGAAGGATTTAATTATATGTATTCTTCCAGTGATACAATATGATCTGATTTTCTTAAGAAGACCTTCATGCCATACCTTGTCAAAAGCCTTAGATATATCTAGAGCTTCCGCTCTACTCTCCCCGTTTTGTCCAGTGACTGGTATTTACGTTCTGAGATTACAGTTAGGATGTCTGCTGTGGAACAGGCTTGCCTAAATCCATATTGTTGGTTAGTCAGAAGTTTAGGATCTGTAAGATGATGGACTAGAGCTTGGTTAATTATGGTCTCAAATATTTTGGCGAAAAGTGGGAGGAAGCTAATGGGGCGATAATTTACTGGGTCAGTTCTTTCGCCAAAATTCTTAAAAACTGGTACTACAGGAGCAGTTTTCCAGCAGACAGGAAAGCAAGATTCATTAAGGCATTTGTTGTAAAGTTTGGAAAGAACTGGGGCTACTTCGGTGGGGCACTTTTTTAATAGCACAGCCGGGATGAGATCAGGTCCACATGCTTTTGAAGTGTCAAGATTTCTTATGATAGCATGCACCTGAGAAGGGGTGATTTTCAGATCGTCAAGTTTGGCATCTGTCCGCAAAGGAAAGTCTGGGAGAGGGTGGTTAGCAGGGTCTAGTGTGGAGTTTGAGGCAAACCGACTGGCAAGCATGTTAGCCTTCTCAGTTGCAGAGCAAACAACCTCATGATTGTTGGATAGTGTGGGGATTGTTGATTGCCCATTATTTACTACACACTGTTGTAGATTTTCCAGAAGTCGCGGGTTCCTAATTTCTGTGCTTCGATTTAGTGGAAAATGATAAAAAATGAAAATAAATGAAATAAAAATAAAATAATAACAAGCACGAAATAAAAGTATGAATCAAATTTACCCAAAGAAAAAAATAAATAAAATAAAATAAATACATGCGCGATTAAAAATAAAGTCTATGAGATAGACACGAAAAAAGTGAAAGAAAACGCATTGAGGGAGCAAGCATTAAATAAAACACCGTTTATGCAGGGTCCACGTTCCCCGTGAAGTACTGAAAAATTAATTTAGTTTTAACACTTTTTTGTTCACGAAACAACAAAAGGCACTTCTGTAGAATGGCACGGCGGCCATCTTTTCTTGGTAGATTTCATTAAACTTTCGCTATGTAGCGCGTCTTTGTCAAAAGACATTTGAATTATTATTTTTTTGTTGACCCTTCAAAGTCGCTTTAATTCAAAAAGAAGTTTCATTTAAATTATTTATTTGTTCGAAATATGTTAAGAATGGCTTTCGAAATAATAACGTTATTATTTCAACGCAGTACCAAAAATACATAAGTACCCTGTTTTCTTTTGTGTTGTTTCGTAATAACACAAGAATTGTTTAAACTAAATTAATTCTTCTAAATAAAATAATTGCTTTATTTTATAATACGTGTTTTTTTTTTGTTTTTTTTTGTTTCGCAATAAAACAAAAAGTGTTAAAACTAGAGTATTTTTTAAATGAATATATGATTTCGTTTTTCGTGTTTTGAGCCGTGATTAAGTTGTTTTTTTTAAACAAGAGTTAAAGATATTTTTTAAAAATATTATGAAATGTGTATTCTCTTTTAAAGACAATATCTTCTTCAAGAACGGTCGTAAAATGTGTTTTCAATCGATATTTATTCAATAAGGGACCAGTTTTCCTAGCTAGCAAATAGGGATGAGTTTTCCGGGGATACGTAAATTTGGGATTTAGTAAAACTCGTCCCGGGAAATTTGTTGTTGATTTTTTAAACGATTATACTGTTAACTTAGCGAAGATCTTGTTTCTTAAAAAATCACCCATATTTTTATTTGGGCATAAAAACAAATAATATATATTTTTTCTTATTTATTTATCATTTCTGAAAACAGTAATCTACGGACATGCTTGTTTCGAGGTCCTACCTTTCTCCAGCATCGTTTGACTATTTCTAGGAATGAACCCCGGAACATATGTATTCAGTCCGACGCGTAATCCATTACACTACGATGCCATCGATAATATCAGTTTATTTTTATCACTTATATACTTACGTGGATTTGTTGTTGATTTTTTTTAAACGATAATACGAGGTTCGATTCCTAGAAACAGCCAAGCCACGCTGAAGAGAGGTAGCGCCTCGAAACATGTATGTCCATAGATCATTGTTTAAAAAAATAATTTCAATGTTTGCTTGTTTTATAAATTGCACTTTTTACATTTACTTGTCAACCCCGAGTCACTAACAATAAGAAATCCAAAAATATATCAAAGTTTGCTGTACCGTTGAAAGCCTGATATTTCACCCCGAAAGGAAATGTATTTACTTTTCTACGTTGTTTCCTTCAGACTCGGATTTCAAACTTTCCTGTGTATTCTCTTTTCGCGCCCCCGCCCTCGCCCCAGAACTTATTGGGTCATTGTTTTGGAAAAGAATAGCTATGTGCACAGACTCGCCTCTCACCCAAGCCTGTTTTGCATATGCGATAAGTAAACTTGAAGCGCACTCATTAAAAGCAATTATTTCAATTGGAAATATTAGACGACCTTCAAAATCAGATTGGACTTACAAATTACACACACACACACACATTATATATATATATATATATATATATATGCATACATACATGTGTGTGTGTGTGTGTGTGTGTGTGTGTGTGTGTGTGTGTGTGTGTGTGTGTGTGTGTGTGTAATATGCAAAGCAAAATCTGGTGGCATTGCGATTCAAGTTTCACAGATTGAACAACAGGAAGTGGGTGCTCGGACAGCATAGAGTTGCGCACAGATGGCTTAGCGCACAGCTTCCGGATCTTGAAACCAGTTTCGGTCTGGCCAGGTTATCAGCGTGCACGATAAGAAGTGAGCCCCTCAGAAAGTGTCCCCCACTCTTCGACATTAGACAACATATTAAAAAAAAAATAAATTATAAAAAAATACATAAATATCAGAGAAAAGTTATTAGCATGAACATATTATAAAAGTTCTACTAAATCGCCATTTCTATCACGATATTATTATGATAATGATTTGGTGATGGAGACGGGCTTCACACATGTCTCTATAGTTTTATTGGTAAGGATAACAGATTACATTATATGCGATCGTAGGTTTTAATCCTCCGAAAAAATACAGCTACGCTGAAGAGCGATAGATGGCGAAACAAACTTTTTTTTTTGTCTTTGTTTTCCTTTTATTCAATTTTCACCTCAAACAAGGCACAGTGCCATTTTGAAGTATGGGGCTACTGTCGGGGACATTAGTTGCATGGATGTTATGAAGGGAGATAAGTAGCAAGATGTTTGTTCACATTACACTTGAACTTCTGCATGTTAGTACAGTTGTGAAAGCAGAATCCCGGAAGGGAGTTCCAAAGTCTAGCAGTTCTGGGAAAGAAACTATTGGAGTAGAAGGTTTTCTTACACCCAGGGATCTCTATTGTGTAGGGGTGGGATTTAGCTGCTTGTCGGGTTTGTCGGAAGTATTTATGTCGAGAGGGTACGTGCTTGTAATTCGTCAAAGCATTCATCAGTAAAGTACTTATAGAATAGGCACAGGGATGCACAATCTCGCCGATGGGACAGGGGCTGAAGTAGAGTTGACCGTTCAAGGCCTATTAGGTTGGCGACCATCTTTTGAACTCTCTCCAAGAGTTGGAGGCAAGTAGCAGATGCACCAGCTCAAATGTGTCAACAGTACTCCATACATGGGCGAACAATGGCCTTATAGATGTACAGGATACTTTCAGGTACGAGTAGCTTTCTAGCACGGTAGAGAGACCACCTTCTTTGCAGCAGCCTTGGTAATGCCCTGTATATATCTATTCTAGTTCATGTTCTCTTTGAACGTTAGGCCAAGGAGTTTGAAGAAAGTACTTTCAGGTAATGTGTTTTTGGCCATTGCTATTGGTGGTAGGGAAGGTTTCTTGTAATTATCGAAGGAAACAAGCTTAGTCTTGGCAGCATCGAATGTGACTATTCATTTTTGTCCCCATTTCGCTACAGATTGGAGGTCTTCATCTTGTGTTTCTGCCATTTCCTTAGAAATGTGCGTATTTGTTCCCCCCCCTCCTGCCTACTATAGAGAGTGGTGTCATCAGCAAATATATCAATCTTGGAAACAATTTTATCAGGCAGATCATTTATGAATATCAGGAATAATAAAGGTCCCAGGATATACCCCTGGGGTACTCCCGCATTTATATCATATTATTTAGATGTACGACTGTCGCGGACAATTTGGATTTTTCTCTTATCTAAGAAGGATTTAATTACATTATGTATTCTTCCAGTGATACAATATGATCTGATTTTCCTTAGAAGATGATCATGCCATACTCTATCAAAAGCCTTAGATATATCTAGGGCTACCGCTCTAGCCTTTCCTGATTTGTCCAGTGAACGGTACATACGTTCAGAGATTACAGTTAGGATGTCTGCTGTGGAACGGGCTTGTCTAAATCCATATTGATTGTCGGTTAGAAGTTTAGCAGCTGTAAGGTGATGGACTAGAGCTTGGTTAATTATGGTCTCAAATATTTTGGCGAAAAGTGGGAGGAGGCTAATGGGGCGATAATTTAATGGATCAGTTCTTTCGTCAGAATTCATGAAAACTGGTTCAACAGAAGCAGTTTTCCAGCAATCAGGAAAGCAAGATTCGTTAAGGCATTTGTTGTAAAGTTTGGAGAGAACCGGAGCAACCTCACCGGAGCAACCTCACCGGAGCATGTTTTTTTATAACACTGCCGAGATGAAATCGGGTCCACATTCTTTGAGATGTCTAGGTTTTTTATGATACCATGTACCTGAGCAGGGGTAATTTTCAGATCATCTAGTGTGGTGTCAGTCCGCAAAGGAAAGTCAGGGAAGAAGTGGTTTGCCGCGTACAATGTGGAGTTTGAGGCAAACCGACTGGCAAGCATGTTAGCCTTCTCAGTTGTTGTGCAAACAATCTCCTGGTTGTTTGATAATGGGGAATCGTTGAGTGCCCATTATTTACTACATTGTTGTAGGTTTTCCAAAAATCGCGGGTTCCTAATTTCTGTGCTCGAAAAACAAAATCTGTGAATTCTTATTCCATGAACAAATAATATACACAACAAAATAAAGATCCACATTTACAGGGTTTGTGTTTAGTTCTTCCACTTAGAAACCGGGGACGGAAAGTGGGATTGAGAAGTCAGCGGCCCCGAGAAAGGGGTACTCTGACTTGCAAAAAGTGCTTGGGCAGCTATGTCGGCATTCACCGATAAAGGCGTCTCAGGCGATTAGCAATAAACTAACCCCTTTCAAAGAAGTCAACTTCGTAAAATCAACAGGGACCGGATAATTACAGAAATAGTCTAATCTCTGTTGATTTTAGGGGATCAGGATAAAAATATAACAATGTAAGGGGCAACACCTCCATAGCATTAGGATGAATGCCTAACCGTAATCAAGAGAATCTTGTCTCTTTCACTATAATTTTAAACTATATATATACATATATATACATATATACTAGCATTTCAGCCCGGCGTTGCCTGGGTGTCTGAATGTGTATGTTGAGCAAAACAACAAAAAAAGAAAAGCGGTCTATTTTTTAAACTTTGACCCCTATTATGATCCCTTAACCTTTATTCTTTTGGGCTCAAATCAAGTTATTAAGTTCGATCCATGTTCAGGGAACCTATATCTAAAATTTCAAGTGTTTAGACCCAAAATTGGTGGAGGAGTTTGGTAGAGTTATCAAAGGTCAAATCGCTGAACTTTGACCGCTTAACAGCCAAATTTCTGGTCGAATACGGATTTTTCAAATCTCAGTACCCTGTATCTCAAATGTCGAGTCTGTAGACTAAAAATTGACAGAATTGTTGCGTAGGAAAATGTCGACACACAGACACGTTCACTTTTATAGATATATAGATTAGTGTTGGGACGAATATCGGAAAAGATCACTTATAAATGTACATACTTCCTGTGTGTTACACATATCGTTTGTCACCGATGTAGAACAATCTATAGCGATAGCAATCATATCGTACGATCAAAGAATCTGATAAGATCCCACTATTCGAGAGTATAAGTGGAAATATCAACCCTATTGTAAAAGATGCCTGTATAATGAAAAACTATATAATAAATGCGGAATGTTACACGGTTTCCACCTGTCTGAAGAGTAACCTACCTTTTTTAGAAGGCCAAAGAAGTGAACCATCGATACCTTGTATATTTTTAACATTAAAAATACCTTGTGGTAGGCCGAAACAATTGTATTGTGCAAATAAGCAGAAAAAAAAATTGATGTTTTGGTTAAGAGAATTTTGTTCTCTTACGTTTAATGTGCTCTCTCTCTCTCTCTCTCTCTCTCTCTCTCTCTCTCTCTCTCTCTCTCTCTCTCTATCTATCTATCTATCTCTGTATGTATGTATGTATGTATGTATGTATAACATAACGCGGGAGACCCGTACCCGCATTAAGCTGGTCTGCAGTTTGATTTGTTGCTGGCTATCTTGCTCATGCTTGTTGCTGGATCTCGACATTTTGAACCGAGAGAGAGAGACTTAGCTGTCGTACAAAGCTAAAACTCTGTAACATCATCTTTGTATAGATACTTCCTCAGGCATTTGTCTATAGAAATTGTCCGCGGCGATGGAAAAAGTGTCATGTGTGTAGCCCTGAAATGCTGGAAGCATTTAATAATTGATCTGCCATCATTCTATATATGCATATGTATGTATGTATGTATGTATGTATGTATGTTAATATATGTACTAGTGTATGTATGTGTATGTATACCTATTTGTATATGTATATATGTATGTGTGTATATATTTTTATTTATTTATTTATTGTGTATACATGTTTATGTGTGTTTGTATGCATATGCGTATATATATTTGTGTGTATGTATATGCATATGTATATATGCATGTATATGTATGCGTATGTATATATGCATGTATATGTATGCGTATAGGTGCATATATATGTATGTGTACGTATATGTAGGTAACTTTATGTGTATGTATGTATGTATGTATATGTGCACACATGTGTACGTATATGTTTGTGAATATGTATGTATATGTGTGTATGTATTTGTATATGATAGTATATATGTGTATGCATATATATGTATATTTGTGGAATTTAGGAAAACTCGTCCCGGGAAAACTCGTCTCGGGAAAACTCGTCTCGGGAAAACTCGTCTCCGGAAAACTCGTCTCGGGAAAACTCGTCCCCTTTCGCTAAGTAGGAAAACTGGTCCCGTATTGAATAAATATCGATTGAAAACACATTTTATGATCGTTCTTGAAGGAGATATTGTTTTTTAAAATAAACTATAGCCCCCCCCCCCAATGTTTTTTTAAAAATATTTTTACTTGTTTAATGTTTTTTTTTTTTTTATATAAAATCGATTTTCTAAGTGTCCGTTTTCTAAGTTCTTAGTGGTTTAACTTATTTTAAAGCGTTTATTATGTTCATACAAAGTTTATTACAAGTTTTTTTTTGTTCTTATTTTAACGATGTTTTTTTTGGAGTCATAAAAACAATAATAAAAAACAAAACCCAAAAATTAAAAAGAGCGATTCGATTCTTCGTTACGCTTTTGGTTTTGTTTTTTAATTATGATAGTTTTTTGTTGTTATGTTTTTGTTTTCTGTCATACCAAATGCACTCATGCGTTATTTAAAATTATGATTTTATCAATTATCAACATTTATTGTCGTCCTGTCAAATTTTGCAAAAATTAACTAATAAATTAAAAGCGAAATATTTTTTTGGCGCGAGAGATGCCATGTGCATGTGCTAACAATCTCTCGTTAACTCATTTTTAATTTTTTTAATTTTTACTTCAAAATTCTAAAATCAATCATTAAGAGAGAAAGTAATCACTAAATAAATTTATTAATCAATTTTATTGAAAACTCCGCTATCGTTTATCAAGAATCTTTTTAATTTCATTTTTTGTTGGTTGCTTTTCGAAGGGAGATATAGGTTTTATCCCCCCCCTCTCTCTCTAAATTATATTTTAAAAAATATTAAAATTTATTATTTTCTTTTTAAAACCAAATCTCCCTCAGTAATTTCTTTAATTTTCTATTTTTTAGCGATTATCAAGACCTCCTAAGATGTGATATACCGGGCATTATTTCTCGTTCTCCCGTAACACTCGACATGTTTTTTGTTTGTTTTCTGTTTTTTTTTTCTTTACCAAATAAACGATTCCAAACAAATTAAATAAACAACATAGTCGGCGAGGTAGAAAAATCGATTTTACCCTTTTATAAACAACAGTATATAAGTAAATTCTTTTTATATTGATATAAAAAAATATGCGGTCTCGTTTATGAACATAATAAACGCTTTTATTAAAAACACAAAAAAAAACATTAAACAAGTAAAAATATTTTTTAAAAAATATCATGGGGGGGTATAGTTTATTTTAAAAAACAATATCTCCTTCAAGAACGATCATAAAATGTGTTTTCAATCGATATTTATTCAATACGGGACCAGTTTTCCTACCTAGCGAAAGGGGACGAGTTTTCCCGAGACGAGTTTTCCGGAGACGAGTTTTCCCGAGACGAGTTTTCCCGAGACGAGTTTTCCCGGGACGAGTTTTCCCGGCACCATATTTGTGTGTATGTATATGTTTGTATGTATGTGTTATATGTATTGTGTATGTATGGATGTATGGAAGTGTGCATGTGTGTATGTTTATGGATATGCATGTGTATGTATGTGTGTATATGTATATATATATGTATGTATGCCAAGGACCGTCTTCAATGTCATGTCTTCTTGAGCGTGTGAATTTGCTGGCAGGACTAAAAAAAAAGGTTATTTTCGGGCTCATGGACTTTCAGTGACTGAGGGAGTGGCACTCGTCTGACAAGACGTTGCAATCATCATGTATGTATGTATGTAAGTTGGTGCAAAAATCATGTCATTTTATAATTTTCGTTAAACGTCAAAAACAAATTATGCATTATAGTGTGTACTGAGGATACACAAATTTCATCGCTTCAGTATTGAAACCCGGGTACCTCCAACAGATACTCTAATGTACAATTTTTAAATTAAATTATTGGGTATGTTTTACAATCCACAGCGGTTCGAAAAAATGTCCAAAAAATCAAATATATTAATTCAACAAATAAATGTTAGCATAGCAAATAAAAAATTTTTGCAACCTACCAGCATCATTTTTTTACCAGCGTTGTTCTAAAATTTGACTATTTTTTGGAAGGATTCGCTATTGGAGGGTCCCGTTCGCGCAAGTAACGTTTTTTTTTTTTCTTGGGGGTAGGGGTAGCATTTTTATTTCTCTCTTTTTTTCGGGAGCGATTCAAATCTCAATCATTTATTATCTCATTTAAAATTTATTTGAGGGTGTACGGGGCGAGGAAGGCGCAGTTGTAATATATGATCGCACACTTTCTTTAACTAACTTGTGAGATACACACATGCACATATATATACATATATACACACACATGCACATATATATATACATACATATATACACACAAACACACACGCACATATACAAATAAATACACACATACATACATATAAACACACACATATACATATATACACACACAAACATACACACAAACACATATACATATATACACACACATATACATGTATACACACACACACACATATATAAACACACATACATATATACACACACACATACACACATTATATATATCCACTGAATCTGATATGTATGGCTAACTGAAATAAAAAAAATTTAGTAGGAAGTCCGATTAGCACAGGGGAGGGTGGAGGAATCTTAACCGACTGGATAGATCTGTCCTTTAACACCTTACGTTCTTAATTCCCACTCCACCATAGTCATTTTGCCTCTCCCTTACAGGACCACTTCATAAGTATCCACAAAGTGCCAAATCAGCTGGCTAACCCCAACAATTTACCCCCACCCCCAAACGATAAGGCCAACAAGGCAATCCAAAATAATTACTCTAAGATGATGAGGGGTTGATAGACGGTGGAAATGAACCCGGTTGATCAGGTCACTTATCGGATGTGCTTACAAAAAAAAAAAAAAAAAAAAAAAAAAAAAAAAAAAAAAAAACTAGCTCATCACGTGTAAAACTTTTCTTACCGGAGGCAATGCTCTCTAATACATAAGCAACCACACGTATTTTCAGAAGTTAATATTATCATACTAATAATATTTATATATTTGTATTCTTACAAAGCCACCATTCGTCCATGCATAGAGTATTATTACCACATGTGGGCTGATATAGTTGCCACTAATCTTTCGCTCTAAGACAGGATTAAAAAAAATCGCCAACTTAATAGATCTTAATGTTGCATCTCTGTGCCTGTTTTACAAGTATGTGAATAGGATGTGCTCTGACGAACTGAAAACACTTGGATTTCCTTCACCCACACGATGTAAATACTCCCAACTAACCCGACAAGCAGCAAAATCACCCCTTACCCTGTAGAGATCCCTAGATACCGGAACATTTTCTACTAATAGTTTCTTCTCTCGAACTTTGGAATTACTTCCCGCATCCCTGTTTTCCTGACTATGGTGACATGCAGAAGTTCAAGTGTAATGTGATCAGAAATCTTGCTGATATACTCCTCACATACTATCCCTGTGAATTTGGTCATAAATAGTAGACCTTTTCCCCAAAAGTAACGCTATGTCTTATGTGTGTAAAATAACAGCCAAAAAAATTAAATTGTGAAAAATTGGGAAACTATTCAAAACCATTTATTCTAGACTAGCATGGGTTCCCGGCGTTGCTCGGGTGTTTGGATGTGTATGTTGAGCAAAAAAAAAAAAAAAAAAAAAAAAAGTGGTAGTAGGAAGGCAGGCTCGAACCTGTACCGCAAAGGAGGAAAAGAACGGAGTAAAACCTAACGTTTATGCTGTTACGACCACCGCCAAACCGAAAGCGACATTTTTTATAATTAAGGCAAGACAATCTAAAGGAGAGGATAACTTTTAAAAATATCGGCGAAGAAAGTGACCCCCCCCCCTGTGGAAAAGCGCCTAGTTGAAGAGGAAGATATTAATGTTTTTAGCCAATTTTTCGATATGTGTCGTATGAAAGATCGAACTTTAAAACGATACTGATCTTGGTAAAATCCGTCGCCTCTATTGAAAGTTTAAGCCAGACATGCAAACAGACATACATACATACATTTATATATTGGTAATTAAAAATTTTCGACCCAAACTGATGAAAAAGCTTGCCCTATCTCTGAATACCCTTTATGTAAAATTTCAAATATTTAAACCAGAAATTGTCTGAGTAATTTGGAAGAGACCGCAAAAGTCAATTATTTTTTAACTTTGACCCCTTAAAATTTATTGTTTTGGGCTCAACTCAAGTTATTAAGTTAGATCCATGTTCAAGGAACCTATATCTAAAATTTTAAGTGCGTAGACCCAAAATTGTCGGAGGAGTTTGGTAGAGTTCTCAAAGGTCAACTCGTTGGACTTTTACCCCTTACTCGCCAAATTCCTGGCCAAAAACCGATCACATCGATGTTCCCAAATCTTAGTAACCTGTATATTAAATTTCGAGTCTGTAGACTAAAAATTGACAGAGTTATTGCGTAGGAAAATGTACGCAGACACAGATACACAGACACGTTCACTTTTATAGATATATAGATAGATTACCTATTCATTTGTGATATATTGGTCTAAAAATATAACATCTATAATATGAATTTCACCTGTCTGTTTGAATGTGTGTGTTTGTATGTATGTATATTTGCCTAAAACTTTTGACATACGCGTCAAAACGCGACGAGCTTGGTCTCATTTTAAACCTCGAACTTTCGCACGATAAATATTGAAAAATTGGCCCAAAACATTAATTCCTTCACCCTCAAGCGGACAGTTTTCTACAAGGAGGGGGTCGCTTTTTTCGCAAATATTTTTGAAAGTCATCCACTCTTTTCGATTGACTAGCCTTAATCTTGACGTTCGTCACTTCCAGTTTTGCGATGGACGCAACAGTAAAAATTTCATGTTTTGCGGGGTTTTTTTTAATGTTCTTTTCCTCTTTCGCGGTACGGGTTCGAGCCTGCTTGCCTACTACAATTTTTTTTTCTTTTTGCTCAACACACACTTCCAAACATCCGGGCAACGCCGGGCACACCGGCTAGTTTAAGATAAAATATAGGCATGTTACGTTGTCGTAAATATTTCTTGTGACAAAATTATTAAAGGACCGGTTACTTTTTACTTTTCAGAAATGTATCGAATCGGACCGGAAATATCGGCCGGATACTGTAGTGTCGGTAACGATTACAGAAGATCATGGCAGCTGCAGCAGCAGTAACAGCTGAGGATCTAAGATTTAGAATCTATGTTTGCTTTATAAGCTTGACGGCGACTGAAACAAGCGTACAACTTCCCTTCTGACTTATTCAATCAGAGGACATCTCTCAAGCGAGTTGATCATGTGATAGAAGTTGATACAAAGGGTTAATGCACGATTGCTTTCTCTTTTTGCAGCTGGGAGACCAAGGTTATCTGACTCTTTTAACAACACTTCTTTCCAACCCCAATTTTCTCTCTTGGGGTGTGACTCTCCTGTTGAGCGGCCGATCATGAGGTTCATTAAAAAGTACCATATACTCAACATGATTAATAGCCGCACACACGTGGACTTACTTATAACACGCACACGCACACGCACACGCACACATACATGGCCCTGACTTATACACATGTACAGTATGCGTCCTTCTATAAAATAGAACAGTAGATATGTGCGTGTAAAAATATTTAACCGATAAACTCTTAAACTACTGGTCACATAACACTGAAATTAACAGGAAATAGTAATTATACACCAAGAATGGTTTAAAACAAGTAAAATCTTTGTTTGGATCGATGAATAACGCGTATACGTCAGCAAGTTGAACTGCAAAATGTTCATTTCAACTTGCCGACATATGCCCATTGCTTTTGCGCATTTGCAAATTCATTCCTAGCTTGAAGTGGTTTAATTTTTAATCTTTCTTTATCTATCTGTCGATAGCTCAAATGGCAAGGATTGCGGCTGGAGCGCTAAATGTTTTAGTTTCGATTCGAGCTAATGACACCCAAGTCTTTTTTTTTTTCAATAAGTATAATATAATAATCCATAGAGAATTGACTTAGTAATAATAAATACGAAATCTGCATGAATTAAAATATATTTAAGCGTATTTTACGGCCAGACAAAGCCGCCCGCTAGTCGTAAATGAACACTTCTTTTGCTTTTTAAGCAACTTGATTGATTGCCTGTTCTAGTTAGAGACCTGCCTCCTTACAGTGTACTGGAAATAAGCTTTGCATGCTTCTTCACAGGGACTTAGTCAACAATATACTATAGTCTACATTGCACAGTAGAGAATCTACTGTTGATTTTATAAAATTATCTGTAAATAATAGCTTCACTTAAAGTTTAAAAGTCAAAAGTCAACTATCATAGTTCAATTATGTTCTAAACACAAACATTCATTTTGAACGCGCCCCTGTCTTATTAAAGAACCAACTGTTGATTTTATAAAATTATTTTTACAAAATCACTTGAATTAAAGTTAAACGTACAAAAGTCAAGTATCAAGTGTGTTCTAAAATGTTTATTTCGAACGCGCGTCTGCCTTATAAAAGAATCTACAGTTGATTTTATAGGCAAAGCCTTTATGCTTGTGCGGTGATGCTAGGTTGAATGAAAGTGTTAACATTGGCCCACATGGGACTTCCTTCTTTAATCGAATTTATTCAATTATCGATTTTCAATACTTATCAGGCACATTCCGATACAAACCTATGTAAGAACATTGCCAAACACATCAAGTACATTTGTGTGAAGTAAAACAATCGGCCCAGCCGTTTCTGAGTTCATAGAACATGAACTCAAAAAGTTTAATTTTATATGATAGATAGATAGATAGATAGATAGATAGATAGATTACGCATTTTATTTACCGCGTCTTAGGCACGTTAGATACAAGGTCAAATGTGAGTTCAATGAAAATATTTCTGTGAAACGAACTGGATTCGAACTTTTGCACACGTAGGTTTCCAGTTAGTGTACCTATTTACTATGCCTCCCCACGGGACAGAGTTAGACACCAGGGTCATTTTTTAACGTGGAGAAAAGGTACAAAAATAAAAATTGTCTCAGTCGTGAAGGATTTCTCCTCCACTGACAGAGAACAAGAAATTGAAGTGAAGCATCTGAAGAACAGATACTACACTTTGATCTTGTCCCGAATGCCAAGAAAAGGCTTCCAGTTAGTGTAGTTAACAACTTAGCCATCGTTGTTATGCGATATGTTATATTAAAATTAAAACAATTTAATTTAAAAAGAACATTAACTAACAAAAGTAATGTATGATGTCTTTTTTCAAGCCAATATGCAAATTAGTTGACCTTGCGACGTAACGGATAAAGCACTAATTCTACTGAAGGCTAAAGGTGCAGTCCTCAGTGCAGGCTGTGCTTTGACTACAATTGTGAATTATTTAAGACTTCTACTCGGCCATGACTGCCGGAACGAGAGCATGCTACCCCTTGATTAAATAAAGGGTTCAGTTCGAAAACCTGTATAGATTCTAGAGTTTGACACAAACATCAAATTCGACAAGATACATACGAAGAAGGCCATAGGTTATATCAGCTGAAAAGCTGTGCGAATAATAGCTGAAATGAGAACAGTAATCAAAATAATCGCAATAATAAATACTTTTTTTATACAAATCATACAAATCAATCCTTGTAGCAACAGGTGTGTATCTACATCCTCAATTCATAAGTATCTGTCCCTCTTTTTTTGTAGATAATCGTAGATGGCACGTCTAGGTGTTAACTAATAACACTTGAATTTTTATTATCATTGATTGAGATTGTCGGACTGACTTCCTCATCTTGGTTGTTATAGTCACAACGTTTCGGCCGTTTTGCCCTCCGGCCTTCAAAGGATTAAACTTGGATACAACGTCTAGAACCACTCGGCCATATGTCCTAGTGACATATGGCCGAGTGGTCCTAGATGTTGTATCAAAGTTTACAGTTACCCAAAGGTGCTCAGTTCAATCCTGAACGAAGGCAGTGAAAAGTAACATTCAAAACAGAGAATTCAGCAACTATGTCCTAGAGTCTAGCTGGTGTCCGAACACGGTACCCCCGTAATAATAATAAAGGGTTGGGTTCGAGACTCCTAACAAACGGTTCCCCAGTTCGATACAAAACACCTGACGAAGGCCGGAGGGCAAAACGGCCGAAACGTTGTGACTATAACAACCAAGATGAGGAAGTCAGTCCGACAATCTCAATCAATGAAAACACCTCATCTCAACAATACAGACAATTACTATTTTATTATCATGTATGACTTGCATCATATCCTCGTATTTAAGGTTTCTTGCAACATTACATTAACACAACAGCTGTTGCCAAGGCCGCTGGAAAAATGGTGGCATCTTTCTATCGATCCAGTAGATATCTCACTGCTGATGCAATTCTCTATCTATATAAGAGCCAGGTACGTCCAAGGATGGAATACTGTTGCCACATCTGGGCAGGAGCTGCTAGAAAGGACTTGTCCTGCCTTGATAGAGTTCAAAATAGACTTCGTAGCCTCGTAGGAAATGTCCTTTTCTCTTCTCTGCAACCTCTATTTCACAGAAGAGATGTTGCGAGTTTGTCTCTGATGTATCGTTATTTTCATGGAAAGTGTTCGACTGAGCTTCAGTCTATGGTTCCCCCTCGCCAAACGTTCACAAGAAACACTCGTCTAGCTGTACACACTATCAATAATTCCCCTCACTCTTTATCTGTGCCTAAACCTAAACGTAGATTCCATAAACAAAGCTTCTTTCTTAGAACTGCACGCCTGTGGAATTGTCTTCCGTTTTCCTGCTTTCCGGCCGACAACAATATGGTTGTCTTCAAGTCTAACGTAAACAAGTTCTTGATGAGCCGTTCCATATAAGTTAACAAATTTACCGATTGGTTACTATATTGTCCAATTTCTACTGTACACTCTATAAACCTTATCCTTGAGTGGCCTCTTGGCCTTGATAATGTGATACCTGTGAAAAAAACAAACAAAAACATTGTGCGTAGATTTTATAAATTGAATTATTCTACCCGGAGAAAATGATACCATAAAAAATCTGGACACCTCAAAAGAATGTGGACCAGATCTCATTGATTGTCTTCAAGTCTAACGTAAACAAATTCTGTACTATTAAAAAATGTTCCTCTGAAGTTGGTCCAGTTTTCTCGAAACTTTTCAACAAATGCCTTAACGAATCTTGCTTTCCTAACTGTTGGAAAACTGCTTCTATAATTCCAGTTTACAAGAATTCTGGAGAAAGAACTGAACTATTAAATTATTGCCCTCATTAGCCTCCTCCCTCTCTTCACCAAGATATTTGAGTTCATAATTAATCAACCTCTAGTCCACCACCTTACCACTGCTAAACTTCTATCTGCCCAACAATATGAATTTAGGTAAGCCCGTTCTACTGCAGATATCCTAACTGTAATCGTTGAACGTATATACCATGCACTGGATAAAGCAGGGTACTGAGCATATATACCATTCACTTGACAAAGCAGGGGAGGATAGAGAGGTAGCTCTAGATATATCTAAGGCATTTGACAGGGTATGGCACGGTGGTCTTCTCAGGAAAATCAGATCATATGGTATTACTGGAAGAATACTCAACCTCATTAAATCTTTTTTAAATAAAAGAAGAATCCAGGTTGTCCTTGATGGTCGTGTGTCAAAACAATATGATATAAATGCGGGTGTATCTCAAGTGTTGATCCTTGGACGTTTATTATTCCTGATATTCATAAATGACCTCCCTGATAAAATAATCTCTGAGATGGGGGCATTTGCTGATGACATCACGTTCTATAACAGGCACGAAGGGAAAACGAATGAGCACATATCTAAAGCAATATTGGAAACCCTAGAGCAAGATCTCCAGTCAGTAGTTGGCAAAAATGGATGATAACATTCGATGCTGTCAAGACTTACCTTGTTTCCTTTAATAATTACAAGAAACCTTCTTAACCACAATAGGTATGGCTAATGATAAATGACCCGAAAGTACTTCGTTTAAACTCGTCGGCTTAACGTTCAAAGGGAACATGAGTTGGAACAGATACATCGAGGGCATTGACGCGGCTGCTGTGAGAAAGGTGGGCTCTCTCTACCGTGCTAGAAAGCTACTTACGCCTGAAAGTATCCCGTACCTCTACAATTTTCAATTTTTTATGCTGGTGTTTTGTTTTTTAATCTCATTCATCAAGAGGAAGTCTCGAAATAAAGACGAAACGTTGATGAACACAACTCGGTTTATTCCTTTTTATTTCTGTATTTTGTCGGAATAATATTTCCATTATTCTCATATATATATATATATATATATATATATATATATATATATATATGTATATATATATATACACACACACACACACACACACACACACACACACAAAGGAGTCGCCACTTATCAAGGCCCGGACCCACTCGAGGATAAGAATTAATGCGTGTAGAGTGGTCAAAGGTAACATGTAGTAATCGTTAGTAATGGAAATTTGATAAATTGGATTATTTATGTGGAAGGGCTCATCAAGAACTTGTTTACGTTGGACTTGAAAACAACCATATTGCAGTCAGTTGGAAAGCAGGCAAACGGAACAGAGCTCCACAGACGTGCAGTTTTAAGAAAGAAGCTTTGTTCATGGAATCTACGTTTAGGTTTAGGCACAGATAAAGAGTGGGGGAATTCTTGATGGTGCTTTCAGCTAGACGAGTATTTTTTGTGAAAGTCAGGCCTGGCGGTGGTAATAGACGGGAGCTCAGACGAGCACTTGCCATGAAAATAACGATAAACTGGAGAAGGTTCACAACGTCTTTTCTGTGAGAAAAAGGTTATAGGGAAGAGAAAAGGGTATCCCTTACTAGGCTACGAAGTCTATTTTGAACTCTGTCAAAGCAGGATAAGCTACTTCTAGCAGCTCTTACTCAGATCAGGAGTAAAGGTCAGACCTAAAAGTTTGTCAAAACATGAAGCTCTCCAAGATGAGAGCTATTCATTTCGATTGATGCGAGATGGGGATCAGAACATTGATAATAGATAGAAGCTTGGTTTTAGATGCATTAAAATTAACCAGTCTCCTCTTTCCCCATTTCACTACGTGATCAAGATAAGAGGAGAGAGAGAATCAGAGAGAACTTGGTCGTTTACGGCTTTTGAAGTGTTGCCATAGATGGTAGTGTCGCCAGCATAAATATCTACAAATGATCTTAGGATGTGATTTGGGAGATCATTTGTGTAGATCAGGAAGAGTACATTGTACATTGTTACATTTTCGCTATTAACCAATTATTTATCTGAACCTCGTAAACCGAGAGAATGCATTACGATTTATTCTTAAATAATTTTGCAATGTTATTTTTTTTTTTATTCTCTGTTAATACTTGATTAAAAGCTGATTTATTTCGTCATGGTAGATTGAAATTTACACGTACTGGCATTAAATGCTTTAATGACGTAAATATTGCTCAATTCAAGCAAGCCTTTTCTTTACAGATTTTCTAGTCATGGACCAACAGCCAATCAGAATTCAGAGAATAGACTTGCTCATCGTAACGTAATGGAACTGTAAGGTACAGCCTAACAATAATAGTTATTTCTCTTAAACTGGAGAAAGGAGAGTTATTGCCCTTTGAGAAAAGCACGCTCAACACGACACTTAAAGCGTCCCATATCACAGATCTTTATCATTACGCATCCAACGGTTTCTACGTTTCCATTTAATCTGTAAGTTGTTAAATAAGTTTTGTAATTTAATAAATAACACATCTGTTAGTTGTGTAAATTAAGAATTTAAGTAATTAACCAACAACACATATGTTAGCCTTGTTAATCAACCAACAACACATCTGCTATTTCGGTTATAGTCAATGTTGTCTGCTCTTTGTGTCTTCTGGTTTCTGCTGTCCATTTAGCTGGATAAATAAGACATGGTCAAGCGGACAAGCCAGCTATTCTTAACATGGGGAATGAGCGGGGTTTACACTTCGTACACACAATCTCTCACTTGAAAAATTGACCGTCTAACACGCACACACATACAGCTTCATGCAAATCCCAATTCATACGGCATAATCACGTTGACACGCCGGTTCCCGTCAGATCACCGAAGTTAAGCAAGGTTGAGTCTGGTCATTACTAAAATGGGTAACCAATTTGGGAAGTCCAGGTACTGTATGTAGGAGGACGTTGACACTTCCCTGCAAAAATTTGCAAAAACCTAACGTCGTCATATCCCCTAACGGGGATATACATGCGACTGGGGACCGCTTATGAATTTCATACTCACCTGAAACTTCCTCCTTCGGAAGAAGCCGGTTAAACCTTGAATAGGGTTGGTGCTGACTGCACACTTACACAAATTTCAATTCACACAATGAAACGCACACGCCCCTGGAAGACCAAGCTGTAACGAGATACAAATAGCAGCCATAAAGGGAACAGCATCTATTCTTAAAAGATCCCTCGGATATGAATTTAAATCATAACAGAATCAAGTGTTAGCTCCAGGAGGGAGCCCCTTTGATATCTTAAAACTTACTGAAGTTAAATAAAAAAAAATAAAAATAAAAAAACGCAGAGCGTAAATGAACATCTATACACAATTTCCCCTTACAGACAACAGAACTCATCTTTCAACTAGAACGTTCTTAGACTCTTTGCATTCTCAATCTTTATTGGTGTTTCATTTTACACTGCTTTAATGTGCTTACATTAAATTAATATATTTGCATTTATTTCAACGCCAATATAAAACCTACTATAGATAATTTAATACGTTAATATACGTCAACGTAGTAATACAAAATACGCTCTTCAATATTTGCCTTTTCAATTCACCTACTTTTAGGTCACTCCCCCACCCACACATCCCGTTATTATTTTATTTTTCGTTGGATACCCACTTCTATGAATAATAGCTTTTTGACCTGACATTTGAACTTTAATGACCTATAAAGTTGAACCATGTCGACTTTACATAATATATTACACAGGAAGTGTCATAGGTTATTTGTATACCACGTATGGTTGAAATACAATCAACAGTTTATGTTTCTATGAGAAACAGACAGCAACGTATACGGACCATTGGCAAAATCAATGCATATTATCACTGAAGCCGAAGGAGCTAATATGATGGGATCTAGATTTATCAGTTTAATATGGGTGGGGAGAGTTGGGTATCAAGGTTTTTGTTCGCATAACATTTAAATGTTTGCGTGTTGGTAAAGTTGTAGGAGCAGAAAGGAAATACCAAAGTCCAAGAAAAAAAGCTACTAAGTAGAAAATCTTCCGGCATCTAAGGAATTCTAGTGTAAACGGGGGGGGGGGGGTGCTAGTTGAATGGGTCGGGAGTTATCGCGAAGTATAAACAAGCAAAATTATATAGAAATCAAGTTAGTTACAACTTTTCAGAAAGTTTTATAAAAATCCAAGACACCAATTTTTTTTTAATAAGCACAAAAGTATCAATTTTTGCCATTTTAACCCGAAAGGCACCCCTGGAAGAGCAGTCGGATTTTCCTGGAAAATCCGTTCTGTTACTTTTTTACTCATATCATGTTTAATGTTTGTGCAAAATTTCAAAAAATTCCAAGACGTAGTTATTGAGAAAAGTGCGGACAGACGAACGGACAAGGGTGAATTTACAGGTCCACTCTCCTTTTGTCAGGGGACCAAAAATACACTATGCAATGAAGAGTTAGGACTTTACTCTTAGTTGGATAACTCGGGTCTATTTTTCTGGGAGGGTACCAATGCAATAAGTCAATAGGGGCATTGTCTAGTGATGTCACCGCTCTACTCAAGGAGACGAACGAGAAAAAAATATTGACCTTCTGGTCGCCTCGTCCTTCAAGTCATCTAAACATTGTATTTAAGCTGCAAGCAAAGCAAATGGGCACTATTTCTTATTCGATGTTCTTTCTGTTAACTCACTCCTTAAATATATCTCTCTCATCAGATCACTACTAGAGTATAGTGTTCAAGCCTCCGTTCCTTTTATTTAGGGTTCAAATAGCAATTTAAATCGTATAGTGTTATCAAATCGTACGCACGTCTTTTTATTATTATCAGGTTTTCAGTCAATAAGTAAACGGGGTGGGGGACTGATGATTTTTCATAGTTATTTCTCTTCTGCTGACTCGATTTGTGTGTGTATGTCCAGAGAGAGTAATTGGCTGGGTGAAGAAAAAAGAGGATTTGAGGAAGAAAACAAGGAGGCCTGAAAGAGAGAGAGAGAGTGTGATAGAAGTTACGTTACGCTTTTGCTCCCAGGTAATTCCGGTTAGAACCGCTAGTTTTAGATCAACGCTAAGCTCAATATCATGATTATTTAAGAAAACACCAAGCGCAATAAGAATCATAGCTTTCATCTTTGGTTTCGTTTTCTCTGTTTCTGTTAAAGTCCAAGTTCATCCTCTTACTTCGCATAACATGAGAAGGTGTTACTCGTACTAGTCGATGATACCTCCTTGGCAATCCGTCCGAGAGTGACCGTGTTGCTCTCAGACTGAATTATAGTTCTGTTCAGTCCTAGGAGCCCGCTTTCCTAGGCTTTACCTTATTTCTGAGAAGGAGGTAGTTTATTGCTAACCGCCTGAAAACCCCCTACTGAAGAATGGCGACAATTTGCTTTTAGTTTGCTTCTAGTTTTTGTAGGCTCGATCGCACTTTCATAGTGTGCTCATTTTCAAAATCTTCCTATAGCCTAGTCGATGTCTTGCTTCTGAAACAAAACTAACTTTTTTTTATAAATCTCTGTGTGGTGTACCGTACCGGGGAAATATATATATATTTTTAAGAATAAGAATGAGTTCACTAGGTTACGTGGCGGCTCGTGCCTGAGACTAATGGGGGTGCTGCTTCCAAAATTTTACGTATTTTTTTAATATCGTGTAAAAGAAATTAGAATATATAAATAAATATTTAATCAAATAATAAACGAACATTCAAATAAATATTCAAATATATAGCAAAGACAAATAATCAATCATAAATGGATAATACGCAAAACTTTTTTGTTAAAAATATTTTTTTAAATTATGTACACTTTACAGAATAATAAAAATAATATATACATTTATTCCTTTTAAACTTTTCAGATTAAATAAAAGTTTGTTTGTTTGTTTTTTTTTTCTGTAAACAAACGAAAAACATTTTCAAAAATAACTTATTTTTTTTATAAAAACAAAAAAGAAAACCTTTGAAGTTTACTTGCCTCCCTACGAGGGTTAATTTAGGCGTTTACTATTTGAAAATAGCGTTTTATTTAATAAGTTTTATTTACAAAATTTATTTTTTTAAATGTATCTATAACAAAACGTATTTGTAAATAAAATACAAAATAAAATTTTTTACATTTTTATATAATGAACAAACAAAAATATTTAAAGATACAAAATTTTATTTAGAAATCTTTTAACAACTTGCATATTATATAAAAAGAACAAACAGACTTGGCTATTTACTGACCTTCCCATGCCGGTAAAGATCGACATAAAGTGGAGATGTATTATAAGAAAATAGGATGTCATATATAAGCATTATAAAACATCGAATTTTAATGTAGCTATCTCCCCAAAGAAAACAAAAAATTAAAACTGTCTCAGTCCAGAAGGAGTTCTATTTACTTTTTTTAATGCGTATTATTTGCCCCATCTACTAACAAATTCAATGTAAAATTTTAAAATAATTATAAAAACTGTTTTGTTTTGTTTTTTTTTACTTACAAACACATTTTAATTTTTAAAAAAAACTTGTGTAAAAAATCCATTTTTCAAAGTGTAAAACTTTTAACATTGTCCTCGTTGGAGGCAAATAAATGCTATTTTTTTTTATATCTAAAACATACAAGTTAAAAAGATTTCTAACTAAAATTTATTTTTAACATAAACTGTTTCTTCGTTTGTTTGCTTCTAGGAAAAAAATGTAAACAGGTTTTTGTTGTTTTTGTTTTTTTGTAAAGTTTGCAAAATAAATAAGATTTAAAACTACTTGAAACAAACAAACAAAAAGGCAGATAGATAGAAAAGTAACTTTATTTTTATGGTAAGATTTATTTATTGTATATTTGATTTTTACCCTTGGTCGCTTGTTAGCTTCACTGCTAAATCCCCGAATACTTAAAAAAAAAAAAAGTTTCTGCATATTATATATATCCGTCTGCTAGCGAATTAAATCGCAACGTGTGCGTATTTAAAAAAAAGAAAAGAAACAGCACAATATTTTATGTACACGTTATATGCAAATTTTAATGATAATTTTTAAAATTTGTATATAAACCTCCTTTTTGTTTTTCTGGAATAACAATCATATCTATACAGGCGCACACTCTAAGCAAACAACGAATTTCACGACGCGGAGCTGTGATAAGCGACAGTTCCTCAAGCGGCTTTCATCGGCTGTCTAAAGCGCGCATGCGCACAAGTGAATTTCATTAAGAAAGTGTAACTGTGAATTTCACAGCTGAAAGCAAGTTTTATTTTTATTTTTATACTAGCAGGGCTACCCGGCGTTGCTCGGGACCGTATAAACAATGAAAAAACAAAAGCAGATATTGAACATATGTTTTATTCTTAGGGGAGACGAATCTTTCATCTCTATGTATTATTTGTTTTATCTACCCCCGGACTGGTATTGTTCATGTTTTATCCCTAGCATAGGTAATTTACAGCATGTATATGAAATTGTTTTACCTTAGGGAGAAGAGAACAGGTAATATACAACATAATGTGTCTATATTACATCCCTGGCAACGCCTAGAAACCAGCTAGAACATGTATTTCAGTCAATCTTTATTACATCCTGGGCTATGCCGGGAAACCAGCTAATCTCTATTTAGTGACTTGACCACCAAAATACCTCCCTAAGTGTGTCCTTTCTTTTGAACTTATTAGATATAGGTATCTAGAAATGTGTGTGAAATTTTGTTGAATGCATTGTTCACTATGATTTTCTTATTGTTCTACACAATATCAACTGTAGCGAAATAAAACAGTAAACTTAGTGTAGTGTTAGAATAAAGAGCAAAGGAAAAAATTAGAATCATATTCTGTAATTGCAAATCTAAATTTGCTAGCGTGTACCAGTATTTGCCAGGTTGTGGAAATTTGGAATTTATAACGTATGTAGTGGCCTTTTCCTAGATACCTATTGCTAAAAATTATACTTTCATTTTGTTAGAAAAATCTCTCTTCGGATGCCCTGCATCATCCAAAATAAAAACAAATATTTTTATAATTGTTTCAGTACATTGCTACACATTGTGAAATTTGTTGACGTTTGTAAAAAAAAATCATGAATGTGCTTATATTCCAAAAAAGAAAATATCAGTGCACAGTATTGAAAGTGTTTGAGATTCAAAAGTCTGTAACATTTCTACTAACTTCATAAGATGTCATGTGAGAAACTTAATTGAATATCAAGACATTATCTGAAGCGTTTTTATTTTGGTGTAACGTATGTGTTTACAGTGAACCGTAACTTTTAATAAACAGCTTGGTATGCAATGACATAGGCTAAGAATCTTAGACAAAATATATATAAATTGGAAAAATGTGTGAACAAATGAAAAAAAAATGATCCGCTCCACTTGATGACATCAAGCACAGTAATATTTTAGTGAAGAAAATATGAAATTGATGTTCAGTGATTAGTTTGGATGAATGAGAAAATGTAATTGTTTGATGCATAAAAAATAACTCATTTGCTGTATTTGATATTAAGCAGCAAAATATAGTGATTTGAATATTAAGGAAAACATCAAATCAGATTATATAAAAAAAAAGATGAAATTAGAAAATATATATTTTCTGTTTATGAGTTTTGCCAATCAAAATTTTGTGGCAGAAATTGGGTGATTACCATGCAATTTTATTTTGATAAAATTCTTAAATTATTTCAATGTTTATTATAATTTCTTATTAGTGACTTGTTATCATCAAAATCCGCCCCAAAGAGTGTCCTTTCTTTTATTAGGTATCAGAATAGGTATCCAGATTTCTACTTCTATACAAATGTGATATTTCGGATCTGTAGATAAACAATTTGTTGCATATATAAGCTGAGAATTGTTCTCTCTCATTCTCTCTCTCACACACCCACACATTCTCACTTTTATAGATATAATAGATAAATTATGCTAGATATATTTCCATGTGTCTGAATAATCTGTATACAAATTTTCAAATCTGTAGATAAAAAATTTGTTGAGTATATAGGTTGAGAATTGTTCTCTCTCTCTCTCTCTCCTCTCACGCATGCTCACTTTTATAGATATAATAGATAGATTATGCTAGATATATTTCCATATGTCTGAATACACTATATAAAAATTTTCTAATCTGTAGATAAAAATTTGTTGAATATAAAGGGTGAGAATTGTTCTTACTCTCTCTCTCTCACACACAGACATATTCTCACTTTTATAGACATAATAGATAGATTATGCTAGATATATTTCCATATGTCTGAATACCCTATATACCAATTTTCAAATCTGTAGATAAAAAATTTGTTGAATATATAGGTTGAGAATTGTTCTCTCGCTCTGTCTCTCTCTCTCTTGCTACCTCACACACACACGCAAACATTCTCACTTTTATAGATATAATAGATAGATTATGCTAGATATATTTCCATATGTCTGAATACCCTATATACAAATTATCTAATCTGTAGATAAAAAATTTGTTGATTATATAGGTTGAGAATTGCTCTCTCTCTCACAGACACACACATTTTCACTTTTGTAGATATAATAGATAGATTATGCTAGATATATTTCCGTATGTATGAATACCCTTTATAACAAATTTAAAATCTGTAGATAAAAAATTTGTTGAATATATAGGTTAAGAATTGTTCTCTCTCTCTCTCTCTACCTCACACACACCCACACACACAAACATTCTGACTTTTATAGATATAATAGATAGATTATGCTAGATATATTCCATATGTCTGAATACCCTATATACAAATTTTCTAATCTGTAGATAAAAAATTTGTTGAATATTTTCAACCCTTATCCTCGAGTGGCGTCTGGGCCTTGATAAGTAGTAATGCGTATTTAGCAAAATATAAATATATATATATATAACAAATTTACTGAATTTCCATTACTAACGATTACTGTATTGTCCAATTGACTACTGCGCTTTTCAACCCTTATCCTCGAGTGGCCTCTGGGCCTTGAGAAGTAGTAATTACTAACGATTACTATATTGACCAATGGACTACTGCACTTTTTAACCCTTATCCTCGGGTGGCCTCTGGGCCTTATTGTCCAATTGACTACTGTGGACTTTTTAACTCTTATGCTCGAGTGGCCTCTGGGCCTTGATAAGTGGAAATGACCAAGTAACAAAAAATAGGTATATAACAAATTTACTGAATTTCCATTACTAACGATTACTATATTGTCCAATTGACTACTGTGCACTTTTCAATCCTTATCCTCGAGTGGCCTCTGGGCCTTGATAAATGGTAATGCGTATGTAACAAAATATACATATATATAACAAATTTACTGAATTTCCATTACTAACGATTACTATATTGTCCAATTGACTACTGCACTTTTAAACGCTTATCCTCGAGTGGCCTCTGGGCCTTGATAAGTGGTAATACCATCGAGTGGCCTCTGGGCCTTAATAAGTGGTTGTGCCTAAGTAACAAAAAATAGGTATATTACAAATATCCCGCATTTCCATTACAACCGACTACTACGGTGCACTTTTCAATCCTTATCCTCGAGTGGCCTGTGGGCTTTGATAAGTGGTAATGCGTATTTAACAAAATATTAATATATATATAACAAATTTACTGAATTTCCATTACTAACAATTACTATATTTTGTCCAATTGACTACTGCACTTTTCAACACTTATCCTCTAGTGGCCTCTGGGCCTTGATAAGTGGTAATGCCTATCTAAACAAAATATAAATATATATATAACAAATTTCCCGACTTTCCATTACTAACGATTACTATGTTGTCCAATTAACTACTGCCATTTTCAACCCTTATCCTCGGGTGGCCTCTGGGCCTTATTGTCCAATTGACTACTGTGCACATTTAACTCTTATCCTCGAGATGTATCTGGGCCTTGATAAGTGGAAATGCCTAAGTAACAAAAAAATAGATATATAACAAATTTCCCAAATTTGACTACTGTGCACTTTTCAACTCTTATCCTCGAGTGGCCTCTGGGCCTTGATAAGTGGTCATATATATTTTTTACAAAATAAAAAAAAAGGTTGGAGTCGCTGAATAACTCATCCTCCCGTTAAAGCGGTTCCATCCTCTTTCCCCAATTTGACTACTGTGCACTTTTCAACTCTCGTCCTCGAGTGGACTATGGGCCTTGATAAGTGGTAATACATATTTTATGAAAAATATATATATATATATATATATATATATATATATATAACAAAATAGGTTGGAGTTGCTGAATAACTCATCCTCCTGTTAAAGCGGTTCCATCCTCTTTCCCAAATTTGACTACTGTGGACTTTTTAACTCTCATCCTCGAGTGGCCTATGGGCCTTGATAAGTGGTAATACATATTTTTTTATAAATATATATATATATATACCAAAACAGGTGTGAGTCGCTGAATAATTCATCCTTCTATTAAAGCGATTAAATCCTCTTTCCCAAATTTGACTACTGTGCACTTTTAAACTCTCATCCTCGTGTGGCCTATGGGCCTTGATAAGTGGTAATATATAGTTTGTACAAAATATATATATATATATATATATATATATATATATAACAAAATAGGTTGGAGTCGCTGAATCACTCATCCTCCCGTTAAAGCGGTTCCATCCTCTTTCCCGAATTTGACTAATGTGCACTTTTCAACTCTTATCCTCGAGTAGCCTATGGGCCTTGATAAGTGGTAATATATTTTTGTTATAAATATATATATATATATATATATATATAAAAAACAGGTTGGAGTCGCTGAATAACTCATCCTCCCGTGAAAGCGGTTCCATCCTCTTTCCCGAATTTGACTACTGTGCACTTTTCAACTCTAATCCTCGAGTGTCCTATGGGCCTTGATAAGTAGTAATATATATTTTTTACAAAAATATATACATACATATATATAACAAAATAGGTTGGAGTCACTGAATAATTCATCCTCCTCTTAAAGCGGTTCCATCATCTTTGCCGAATTTGACTACTGTGCACTTTTAAACTCTCATCCTCGTGTGGCCTATGGGCCTTGATAAGTGGTAATATATATTTAAAAATAAATATAGATATAAATATATATATACCAAAATAGGTTGGAGTCGCTGAATAACTCATCCTCCCGTTAAAGCGGTTCCATCCTCTTTCCCAGATTTGACTGCTGTGCACTTTTCAACTCTAATCCTCGAGTGTCCTATGGGCCTTGATAAGTAGTAATATATATTTTTTACAAAAATATATACATACATATATGTAACAAAATAGGTTGGAGTCACTGAATAATTCATCCTCCTCTTAAAGCGGTTCCGTCATCTTTGCCGAATTTGACTACTGTGCACTTTTAAACTTTCATCCTCGAGTGGCCTATAGGCCTTGATAAGTGGTAATAGTTTGTACAATAGTTTGTACAATATATATATCTATATATATTGTACAATAGTTTGTACAATATATATATCTATATATATATATTACAAAATAGGTAAGAGAGAGAGAAGAGGGTGAGAGAGAGAGAAGAGAAAGAGGTAGAGAGAGAAGAGGGTGAGAGAGAGCAGAGAAGAGGGTGAGAGAGAGCAGAGAAAGAGGGTGAGAGAGAAAGAGGGTGAGAGAAGTGAAAGAGGTAGAGAGAGAAGAGGGTAAGAGAGAAAGAGGGTGAGAGAGAGAGGTAGTGAGAGAGAGATAAGAGAAAGAGGTAGAGAGAGAGAGAAGAGGGTAAGACAGAGAGAGAGAGGGGTAGTGAGAGAGAGAGATAAGAGAAAGAGGTAGAGAGAGAGAGAGAAGAGGGTGAGGGAGAAAGAAGAGGGTGAGAGAGAGCAGAGGGAGAGAGAGAGAAGAGAAATAGGTAGAGAGAGAGAGATGAAGGTGAGAGAGAGCAGGGAAAGAGGGTGATAGAGAAGAGAAAGAGGTAGAGAGAGAGAGAGAGAAGGGTGAGAGAGAGCAGAAAAAGAGGGTGAGAGAGAGAGAAAGAGGGTCAGAGAGAGAGAGAAGAGAAAAAGGTGTACACAGAGAGTGAGAGAGAGAAGAGGGTAAGAGAGAGAGAGAGAAGAGGTTGAGAGAGAGAGAGATAAGAGAAAGAGGTAGAGAGAGAGAAGCGGGTGAGAGAGAGGGTGCGAGAGAGAAGAGAAAGAGGTAGAGAGAGAGAAGCGGGTGAGAGAGAGAGAAGAGGGTGCGAGAGAGAAGAGAAAAAGGTAGAGAGAGAGAAGAGGGTGAGAGAGAGAGAAAGAGGATGAGAGAGAGAAGAGAAAGAGAGAGAGAGAAGAGGGTGATAGAGAAAGAGAGTGAGAGAGAGAAGAGAAAGAGAGAGAGAGAGAGAGAAAGAGGGTGAGAGAAGAGGGTAAATGTGCATCTTTTTTTATAGTAGGTAATGCTTGGGAGACTGTGCACATTGCCTCCTCCCCCCTCCCCCCTATAAACGCGGTTCCATTCATAAGAAAACAAACTCGTATAAAAGTAATTTTCGTGTATTTAAGCGGCCTTATACTGATAGCCACCCCTCCCCCTTCCAGTTTAACAGAGTTAGGAGGTAAAAACAAAATGGCTAAAGCCTTGTTTACATGGTAAACTATAGCAAAGAGCATAGTCATCTTTCTTCGCCGGTAAAAAACTTCAAGCAAAAATAAAAACATTTTCCCTACGTCAATTTTTATGTAATTTTGGGATTCTTCTTTTTGAAGTGCGATAAATCCGTTGGTAATAACGGTTCGACTCTTAAACTAATATTTAACTGTGTTATAGTATCAATGATACTCCTCGCAGGCAGCTTTAATGTACGTCAGAGGCTCAGCGTAGCCGACATTTTACTGAGCTGACGTCACGTCACGTGACAGCTAATGAATAATGTTAAAATGACAGGTTTTTTGGGGGGCCCCCCTGGGAGAAAAATGATCAGTTAACCCCCTTCTAGTTGTCCGTTTGACGTGAAATTTCGATATTTGTCATCCGGGTGATCAAGGTGCAATATGCTACCTAATTTGTCAACTTTGGTTGTGTCTGTCAAAAGTTTTAGCGTTACAAACAAACATACATACATACATACATACACACCGATTTTTGCCTTTTATATATATAGAAGATGATTTTGGATACACCAACATTAAACTTATTAATTTCATAATGTACACATAGAAAAAAAAAATAAATAAATAAATAATAATAATAAAACGTATTATTTTTAATTTCATCATTAATATTGTGTAGAAATAACTTGGGGGCGCTGCAGTCCCACAGCTCCATGCACGAGCCCCCACTGCTAGGTTGGAAATTGAGCAGCAAGATTCCTGCTTGCATTGCATTTAAACGTCTGCATATTAGTACAAAATGAGGAGAAAATTCCAAAATCTAGTAGTTCGAGGCAAGAAACTATTAGAATAGAAAGGTTTCCGGGATCTGCAGATCGCTATAGCGAAAGGAATAGATTTTGCGAATTGTCAGGTGTATTTACGTCAGGGTAAACACAGTTCGTCAGTGCACATTTCATTAAAGTACTTTTAAAACTGGCACAGGGATACGACATTGCAGCGTTGAGCACGGTTGATAATGCGAGACCTATTAAATTGGAAACTTCTTTTGGAACCTTATCTAAGAGAGAGAAACTAGTAATAGATGCACCAGCCCAGATGTGGAAACAACACCCCATGCATGGGTGAATGATGACTTTGTAGTGATACAACGTACTGGCTTGTTTTGTGTTTTTTTTTTTTAGCACGATAGATAATTCGAGCTTTAATTATAACAATAGGTAATGGCAAATAGTTTTATTTATGGGATTTTCGGTTGCCTAATTTATTTTTGTCGGACTACCGTTCGCAACGAGAGCTGCTGAAGCATTTTTGTCAGCCAACGTACGCTTCACATAGTGCGATGGTTATTCGAAATCCCACTTGATCTTGTGTCTAACTTTTCGCAGAGGAGATAAATGAATACCCTACCGATCCGTCTCCAATAATTCTAAGAATGAAACACTCAGTTAACTACTCCCAGGTGTGACCTTCTTTGCATGCTATTGACATTTACAGGTGTTTGCGCTGCAAAAAAAAAAGTATGGATTTACTCGTTGTCGGAACTTTCCAGTACCTCTACTTCACAAAACATAAACACAGATAAACATCATCCGAGGAGCCCGCACGTCTGTTACACGATAGACGCAGCCAGTGGCCTTGACATCCGGCTGCTTCTTCCCCTACCCTTCCCCTTTACTCCCTGCTCAACATCACCACCAACTCCCTTTACCCACACATGGTCTCGCCTCCTTCTCATCCCCGGTATATAGTTAGTCTTTTTTACCTTCTAAATGACCTCAAGAAGGCAGAAAGTTAGGTTGAGAAAGGGGAGAGTATGGTAGGGGTGAGGGTATATCTGTTTGTAGAGTGGAGGGGGGGGGTTAATGCCTGGACCAGAATCAGCTGATCGTGTCAAAACCTACAGAACATGCTTCGGGCTTAAGGACTGGAGGAAAGCGGCCGGTGGGGTAAAAATGGGTGTTGACAGAAAAAAAAAACACCACAAAAAATAAAGCAAAATAAAAAAAAAACAGAGAGAAAAAAAGGAAAAATACTAGAAGTGATACCCTCGTCCCAGATTCGATTTATCTGGAAGCATGCTAAAATGAAAGAAACCACCACCCTAACCAACGGGTCACCGCTCCCATTCCCGCCCCGATTAATACACTGCCTCCCGCCTCCTACCGGTCCCTTTAAAAATATCCCTCTCCCAAAGAAAAAATAAAAACAAAAAGTTTATGTAGTCAAAAGCAATAGGTGTGTGTGTGTGTGTGTGTGTGTGTGTGTGTGTGTGTGTGTGTGTGTGGCGGCAAAAAAAAAAGGACAGAGAGAAAGAAACCTTAAAATGAAAAAATGAGGTGTCTGGCGGTAGATGGCGACAGTAGATGAATTATGAAGATTGGGGAAATAGATAAGTTAATGAATATGTATTCTTAAAGGGTTGCTTTGGCGTGTATATATATATACAGAGAGAGAGAGAGAGAGAGAGAGAGAGACTAAGATCGTAAGGAGTAAATATTAGTTTTGTTTTATCTTTTTAAAGAAAAAAATCAAATTTGAGTAAATGCACAAATTAACAAAAAAATATTTTAAAATACAAAAATAACAACCAGATAAAATAATATAGCGTGTTGTGGCCTTGCCCAGAATTCCCCCATATTAAAAAAAGAAAGAACAGTCTGTCCGATTGACATACTCGTGACAAAAAAAAAAATTTTATCGATTCGAAAAGTTGTAAGAAAACAAATTTATAAATAAATGCTATGCAAGGCAAGATAAGTTACTTTTCTACCTAAATGGATATTTTTTTAGTGTTTTTATTTCATGTAAAATGTTTATTCAGCTCGAAAAACAGTGTTTACAAATGTATTAGAAAATTAAAAATGGCGCCAAACTCTCTGTTAAACACGGTAAGTTTAGGAAAATAAGTTAAAAATTAAAAAAAACTATTCAAAATACTGTTAAAAGCCCATCGAATATGTGCCAGCCTATGTCACGGTAACATATATTGAGCGAGTTTCTAACAGTATTTTGTTTTTTTTTTATTTTTAACTCATTTTCCCAAAGTGCCGTATTCAACAGAGAGTCCGGTGTCATTTTTAATTTTCCAATACATCGGTAAACACTGCATGTTTTTCGAGCTGAATAAACATTGACCACCTGACGAAGACCAGAGGAATAGTTGTCCGAAACGTCATGAAGCAACAACTAAAATAGATGAGGATAATAGTTCGCAATAAATAAATGAATAAATAATACTCATCTCAATAATAAATTTCAGTTAAATAATATATAGATATAGTTTTGTTTTTGTTGTTTGTTTTTCTTTCCCCCCCACATCCACCTCTCTAAATTATATTTTAAAAATATTAAAATTTATATTTTTGTGGGGAGAGAGCCTTTTTAAAACAACATCTCCACCAGTATTTTGTTTAATTTTTAGCAGTTATCGAGACTCTCATGTCAGACATTTTTAGTCGCGTGCAAGTCACTCTGTCGGTCGGTCGGTCCGTCCGTCCGTCTGTCCGTAACACTTTTGTGCTTGGCCTTTTTGGTTAAGATCAAAGGTATGTTGCTAATAGATGCTGTTCTTCGCTTTTTAAGTTTTTCTTGGCCTTTTGGCCAAGATCAAAAAGTTTCGGCAGATACTGCAGGCAAAGACCATATGTGAGGGAAACCTCACATATAAGACCTTGGTCAATGTAGAGGCAACCCTTCATACCAATTGTCACTATCCAGCTCCCCTACTCTCCGGGGAGTTGGTCCCCATTTCCCCTTCACTCCTCACATTAAAAATCGGCCTTGTGCCTAATATGCTCGGTGGGAGAGCAAATAAATAGCCTTTTCTTGGCTTTTTGGCCAAGATCAAAGTATCTGTTCTTACTTCATGCTGTACTTATGGTGATGTAAAGTTGGGGATCACTTTTCTGTATTAATTTAATGTAAAATGATCACCAACTTTAAAACCAATCAGTCTCAAAGCCATTACAGTCATTCTCCAGATCATGCAAATTGCTTTTGAAGGATTCCAGTTATTTTTTAAGCAGAGGAAAAGATGTCCTATTTAAAAAAAAATCACATAAATTGATCAAGTATTTTTTTTCATTTTACTAAGAAATTCACATTTTTTTGACTAATCGAAACGTAATGCTTTACTAAGCTATGATTCTTAAATAAGGGGAGAGAACTCAATTCGAACTATGGCGATCAAAATAAAGCTTATAATAGGTTGTTTTTTTTTTACATGGGTGTCACCACTTATCAAGGCCCGAAGGCCACTCAGGGATAAGGGTTATTGCGTGTACAGTAATCAATAAGATAGTATTGTAGTAATCATTAGTATTGGAGGTTTTGATAGAGTGTCTTATTTAAGGGGGCGGTTTGTCAGGAGTTTGTTTATGTTGGACTTGAAGACGTCCAGGTTGTAGTCAGGTGGGAAACAGGCAAGCGGCAGAAAGTTCCACTGGCATGCAGTTCTAAGAAAGAAACTTTGCTCATGGAATCTACGTTTGGATTTAGGCACAGATAAAGAGTGGGGAAAATTATTGACGGTAGTTTAAGCCAGACGGGTGTTTCTCGTGAAAGATTGACGAGGGGGGGGTGAGGGATTGGAGTTCAGACGAGTACCTGCCATGGAAATAACGATAAAACAAAGACAGGCTCGCAACGCCTCTTCTGCGGGAGAGAGGTTGCAGGGAAGAGAAAGGGGCATCCCCCACTAAACCACAAAGTCTATTTTGTACTCTGTCAAGGCAGGATAGGCTGTTTTTAGCAACTCCTGCCTAGATGTGGCAGCAGTACTCCATCCTTGGACGTACTTGGCTTTTATACAGATAGAGAATTGCATCAGTAGTGAGATATCTTCTGGAGCGGTAGAAGGATCCTACCATTTTCCCAGCGTCCCTGGCAACAGATTTGATGTACGTGTTCCATTTCTGATCAGCAGTAAAAGTCAAACCCAGAAGCTTGTCAAAACATGAAGCCTCCCCAAGACGAGAGCCATCCATTTCAATTGATGCCAGATGGGGATCAGAGCGTTGATGATGTAAAGATAGAAGTTTGGTTTTGGATGCATTAAAAGTAACCAGCCACCTCTTCCCCCATTGTACCATGCGCTCACGATCAGAGGAGAGGGAATTAGAGAGAACTTTGTCATTTACGGCCTTTGATGTGTTGCCATAGATGGTTGTGTCATCAGCGTAGATGTCAACAAATGATTTAAGTATGTGTTTTGGGAGATCATTGATGTAGACCAGGAAGAGAGTTGGGCCCAGGATTTACCTCTGGGGGACTTCAGCATTAATACTGTGGGCCTCTGATTTCTGCCCATCAACCACTACTCTTATGAACCTATGAGAGAGAAATGATTTAATGACTGAGAAAACATTTCCAGTAATACCGTAGCTGGAAATCTTGTGAAGTAGGCCTTTACGCTATACCTTGTTGAAGGCCTTTGATATGTCAAGAGCAATTGCCCTGGAAAGGAAACCTTTATTAAGAGATTCACTAATCCTATGTGATATAACCGTTAGCATATCTGCTGTAGATCTTGCAGAGCGGAAACCATATTGCATGTCACTAAGAAGGTTGTTTCTGTTGAGGTGGTTGACTACTTCTTTATTTAATATGGATTCCAGTAACTTACTCATGACACACAGGAGATTATTGGTCTGTACTGAGAGGGAGATGACTTTTCACCTGAATTCTTAAATACAGGGAATACTGATGAGATTTTCCAGGTTGTTGGAAAGCACTTCTCCTTAAGGCAACACTTAAACAGTTTTGTAAGTATGTGGGCAAGTTCTGGTTGGAGCTTTTTCAGTACTATAACTGGAATGCCGTCAGGGCCAGTTGCTTTACTGGAATCTTAGCTTGGCGACCTCACGCACAGATATTTGTATGTTACCTAGCGTGTTGTCTGTTATAGGAGGAAATACAGGAAGTTGATGGTCATTGTCGCATAGGGTAGAATTAGCTGCAAAGTTCTTGGCAAATAGTCTGGCCTTGTCTGACGCTGACAAGATGACCTCAGGTCCGTTGATGATAGTTGGGATAGAACGCACGCTTCTGTTCAAGATCCTGTTTGCTATTTGCCAGAACTGGTGGGAACCAAGCCGCTGCTCAGCTACTTTGGATTTAACAGACTGAGCATATAGCTCTCTTGCATGTTTTATTACTCTTTTACAGTGGTTGTTGGCAGTCCTGAAAGCAGCTTTAGTCTCAATACATCTATTACGTTGGTAGCTATGGAAAAGGTGATTTCTGTGCGCGATGGCAGCAGAACATTCAGGGGAGAACCATGGCTGGCTGTTAGGTTTTTGTTGGAATTTTTTGGATGGTATGAATCGGTCTATGCCTACAATTAACCATTCGGTCAGGTCTGATACTATAGAGGACATATCCTTTTTAAACATGGAATGCAGAGGTAGGTCAGATATGAATGTACGGAAGCTATCCCAGTCAGCCATAGAGTATCGATAGATATATAGTACGGTGGAGACGAACGCCTGAAGACTTATTACATTTCATTTTTATCTTAACTGCTACAACAGAGTGGTCAGAGGATTCCAGAGGAGATAGAACGGAACATGAACACAGCTCAGGGGAAGTTGTGAGGAAAATGTCTAGAAGGCTTGCATATTGTTCGTGAACAATCTGAGTGAGGTCATAGGCAATGGTAAAATCATGACAAAACCTCCCCTCGTCATCGGTTTTATTTGAGTGGGTCAGCCATTCCACATTATGGACATTGAAGTCACCGCAAATGTGAATGTTAGCCGAAGGATGAGCAGACAAGATGTGGTCAATTCTCTCAGATATGCTCTTAAAGATAGTAGCCCCCGGTGTTGGGGGCGATAGAGGGCAAATATAAATGCAGTGGTGTAAGCTAGTGCAACCCAAAAGCACATATAAGGTAAATTAGGGTCTTCTCTGGAGATATCCCTACCACATGGAAAGCCATCTTTGATGTAAGCACATATTCCATGCCCACGGCGATCTTGGGGGTCAGATTTAGATGTTAAGTTGGAGTATCCTTTAATTATGAATTCGTCTAGAGAAGTGGTTGGCCCTGTGCCAGTTTCACTTAGAAAGAATATGTCCGGTTTCATCTCCTGTAATTGTGTTTCAACCTCTGGAAGGTTGGAACATAGACCCCTAATGTTGGAGAAAGCGACCTGGTAGTAGGGGTCTACGTTGGAGGATGGGGTTCTAGGTTTATTCGTGTTTCTTTTTTGGAGATTTACCCTGATTGTTGAGGTTTTGGGGTTTGTGGAGCAGGTTGGTAGACTTGGTTGGAGCAGGACAGAGAGGGAAAATAAGAGAAAAAGACAAGAAATTTTTTTTTTTTTGTGGCACATGAACAGGTAAAGCCGTAACAATTACCCACTAGTATGGCATCGAGAGGCCCTACCAGAAACTACTGTATGGTTCAGAAACCATTCACCAAATGGCAACACAGCAGCCCCGGTACTTTGCACCTGCTGATAGGACAGCCTCCTTAGTGGTTAATCCAAGGTTCGGGTCCCTGACTATTAGGCAGGTAACATCAGCCCAGATGAAACGTTTACCTCCAGCACCCTTACTAGTGACATGACCACAAGGATAGACATAGAAACAGAAATTTTCTGACATCTCAGGCTACTCTTTACAAAGTACTACCGACCTAGAAAGTATAGAAGGTATAATATTCTTATTAAAATCCTTTAAAAAATGTGAAAAAAAAAAAAAAATACGTGAAATTGAACATATTTATCGAGACTTCCATATCGGACATTTTTTCTTGCTCTCACTCGACGCTACTTGTTTTTTTTTTAACTGAATAAACGCTTTAAAATAAGTTAAACCACTAAAACTTCATCCAGCTAGGTAGAAATCAAACTCTTGGAAAAATCGATTTCATATGTGTTAAAACAATAGTAAATATTTAAAAAATATTTTTAGAATATATTATGGGGAGTGCAGTCTCTTTTCAAAACAATACCTTTGTCAAAAACGGACATAAAATGTGTTTTCAATCGATATTTATTAAAAAAAAAAAAATAAATAAATAAAAAATGGCCCATTTTTCCTACCTAGCAAAAATGGACGAACCTTCTGCCGTAGACGAATCTTCGTAAATTCACTTTTTTATCGCCACGGGTACGTATTTCATAAATTTTTTTCTCTATTTTTTTTCATTGGGGTGAATTCTGGACAATCACCAAATAATTAAACGAATAGACAAAAAATAAATAAAAGCAAAAGTCAATATATATATATATATATATATATATATACTAGCAAAAGTACCCGTCGTTGACTGGGTTCAAAAACAGCCTACAGAAAATGGACTCTGATTTATGGTTATGAAAAGGAAGGGTTGTAAAAAGATAACTTCGAATTTGGGGGTATCAAAACCAAAGCAAAGTATGATGAAAGTAAAAATAAAATAGATAAACCCCATAATTTATTATACTATACATGTTCACACTGAAACACTTATCACAATATTCTGTGGATCTATATTAAAAAATCTTGTTAAACTTTGTGACATATTTCCATTCTATGGAGGTCAGGCGCAAACGAACACCCCATAATTTTATTATACCATATTTCTTCAAACTGAAACATAATTATCAAAGTATACTTACGCAGATAGATATGAAAAGTCTTTATTAAAGTTTGTGCCTATTTCCATTCTATGGAGGCCAGGCGCGAACGCAGACCCCACAATTTTATTATATCATTCCCTATTTAAGTTAAACCATACTTATCAAATTATTATTATGTACATCTATATCAAAACCATTTGTAAACGTTTTTTTTTTTAATTTTTAAGTTTTTTGTTTCCATACTTTGTGGACCAGGCGCGAACGCACACCCCACAATTTTAATGAATCATCATTATGCCAGATGAAATATACCCATTCATGTGTCTCGATACATTTTCCATTATATGTGATTAATTTTCTATAATAGTCAACCATGGCTCCTATATGGTTGACTATTATAGAAAATTGGGTGCCCGGAAAACTCGTCCCGGGAAAACTCGTCTCCGGAAAACTCGACCCCGGAAAACTCGTCTCCTTTCGCTTGGTAGGAAAACTGGTCCCTTATTAAATAAATATCGATTGAAAACACATTTTATGATCGTTCTTGAAGGAGACATTGTTTTTCAAAATAGACTATAGTCCCCATAATATTTTTTAAAAATATTTTTACTTGTTTAATATTTTTTTTTTTTTTTAAATAAAGTCGATTTTCTAAGTGTTCGTTTTCTATCTAACTGGCTAAGTTCTTAAGTTATTAATCAATTTTATTGAAAACTCCGCTATCGTTTATCAAGAATTTTTTTAATTTGATTTTTTGTTGGTTGTTTTTCGGAGGGAGATATAGTTTTTACCCCCCCCCCCTTCTCTTTCTCTAAATTATATTTTAAAAAATATTAAAATTTATTATTTTCTTTTTGAAACCAAATCTCCCTCAGTAATTTCTTTAATTTTCTATTTTTTAGCGATTATCAAGACCCCTAAGATGTGATATACCGGACATTATTTCTCGTTCTCACGTAACACTCGACATGCTTTTTGTTTGTTTTCTGTGTTTTTTTTTTCTTTACCGAATAAACGATTCCAAATAAATTAAACAACAAACAACATAGTCGGCGAGGTAGAAAAATCGATTTTACCCTTTTATAAACAACAGAAAATAAGTAAATTCTTTTTATATTAATATAAAAAAATATGCGGTATCGTTTATGAACATAATAAACGCTTTAAAATAAGTGAAACCACTAAGAACTTAGCCAGTTAGGTAGAAAACGGACACTTCGAACATCGATTTAATTTAAAAAAAAAAAAAAATTAAACAAGTAAAAATATTTTCAAAAAATATTATGGGGGCTATAGTCTATTTTTTTAAAAAAAAATCTCCTTCAAGAACGATCATAAAATGTGTTTTCAATCGATATTTATTCAATAAGGGATCAGTTTTCCTACCTAGCGAAAGGGGACGAGTTTTCTGGAGACGAGTTTTCCCGGGACGAGTTTTCCTAAATTCAGAAAATTTATCACATATAATGATAGAAGATGTATCGAGACACATGAATGGGTATATTTCATCTGGCGTATCCCATTTGACTAGGGGCATACTTCTTTTTGAACTACTGGACTGCCCGGAAAAAAAAAATTCCATTATTTCAGCTGTTTTGTAAACGTTCCAATCGGATTTTTGAAAACTTTTCAATCGGATTATATGCATCGTCACGCTGGATTTATCTTGGAATACATTCTATCTAAAGAACTATTTTGCATTTTCGATCAACTCTAGAGGAGTTTCATTCGAGCTGAAATATTATGTGCGGTTTGTTTTTATATTAGTTTTTTTACATATCAAATATTTTTTTAATTTTTTTTATTTGGCAATTTTAACTACAATAAATTGCGGTTTCACTTAATGCTTTAACTAGCAAATTCTAGCATTGCTAAAAATAGAATTTGTTGATTTCTTTATGTCCTCTGATGAAGAGAATAATAAGAATAGCATTCTTTGAAACTCCTCGGAATTAGGACTTTGTAAATTGTTTTTGGAGTATTCAGTCGAACAGTAAATTTTGATTGTAAAGTTCAACTTACAGTTTTAATTGTCTTTATATAGCAATACTAACTTAAACAGTAAGTGTTTTTGTTTGTTTTCGTATTGCAACATGGCCGTAATAAAGATAATTATAATCTATGCTCTTTGATTCTCGCCATACGTCGAACGGATGCCAGGTCTTTTATAAGTATGACCGGGATTAAATACTTCCTAAAACTTTGGACAAATGCTGGCATTTTATGGCGATTACTAGACTTTTTTAGTCCGTTAAAAACGGGCAAAAGTTATAGCCCGTTTTCTTCTTAAAAGTTCTCTATGCCAATCGGTTTAATTTAGTTCATTCTTTGCATTAAATACTAAATCATTATTAATACATAACTGTCCATCGAATAGATATCATAATATTTAGTACGCTGCACCATATCAAAGCAAAAGGCCTATACAAAATTTCATCCAAATCGATCCAGTAGTTTCAAATTTTACTAGCTAATCGATTCATTTCAAATTTACATTTGTCGGTGAAAGAATAGAATCATATTTTTTTCCTTTTATTTAGTTTCTTAATATTCGTTTACTTTTATTTAAATTGTTTTTCCATTTAATATTGCGTGGAAACGATTCGGTTTCATGAACGCAAGTTTTGGTCGTAATTAATAATTAAAAGCAAGTCTTGTTCAATAGCATTAGCAACATGGCCGCTAGGCTAATAAGCAACACCTGTGCCAAAATTAACGAAAAAGAAAAAGCGTTATATAATATTAATGAGATATCGTCTATTAACAGAGTTCAATTTAAATCTAAATGCATTTACTCAAAATAAATACTCACACCTAAACCCAAACCCAAAAGCATTACATAACGTAATTATATACGTATATGCACACAATTGTCTGCTTATATAGTATTAAACGAATCTTTTTGGACTTTTTTGAATCATGGTTGAGCATATCGGGAAGTGATATACAAACTGCCATTAGCGTACAAAGCAACGCTCTTTGTGTAAAGAAATCGAATGAGGCCTTTGGACGATGTCATAACATCGTTAATTCATTACCCACACAGCATCAGCCGTATAGCGTCATGGTGAGAAGCCTTGACTGTCATTTGGGTGGTCGGGTTTCGATCCTGGCTTGAGACAGTTGCCTGTCTAGCCGCACTGAACAGATATGAAGCAACGAAACAGTACTGCATATCGATGAATATATATATATTTTACACAGTGGTCACCACTTATCAAGGCCCGGAAGCCACTCAGGGATAAGGGTTATTGCAAGTACATCACGTTAGTGTGGAGATTTGATGAAGTGTTTACTTAAGGGGGCGGTTCATTAGGAATTTGTTAACGTTGGACTTGAAGACATCCAAGTTGTAGTCAGGTGGGAAGCAGGCAGACGGAACAGAGTTCCACAGGCGTGCTGTCGGCCCTATTCCAGTTTCGCTTAGAAATAATATGTTCGGCTTCGTCTCCTGTGATTGGGTTTCAACCTCTGGAAGGTTGGAACGTAGACCCCTGATGTTGGAGAAGGAGACCTGGTAGTAGGTGTCTACGTTGGAAGATAGGATTCTAGGTTTATTCGAGTTTTTATTCTGGAGATATTTCATGTTGAGGTTTTTGGGATTTGTGGAACAGGTCGGCATACGTGGTTAGAGCAGTACAGAGAGGGAAAGTAAGAGAGAAAAAGACAAGAATTTGTTTTGTTTTTTTTGTAGCACACGAAAAGGTAAAGTCGTAACAATTACTCACTAGTATGGCATCGAGAGGCCCCACCAGAGACTACTGCATGATCCACTCTCCAAATGGCAATACAGCAGTCCCAGTACTTTGCGCCTGCTGATAGGACAGCCTCCTTAGTGGTTAATCCAATGTTCGGGTCCATGACTATCAGGCGGATAACGTCAGCCCAGACAAAACGTTTACCTCCAGCACCCTTACTAGTGACATGGCCACAAGGACAGACATAGAGACAGAAAAATTTCCGACATCTCAGACTACTGTTCACCAAGTACTACCGACCTTTAAGTACTACCGACCTTTAAGCAGCTTTTTCTTCACCCTTTGTCAGAAAAATCACTCATTGAATGAGTACTGAGGGACAAAAAAGGAGAAGCGAGAGTTACTGGAGCTGCCGATAACACATCCACTGTATTATCTACTCTCCATATATATTCCTATACATATTTTGGGTATTGATATTCGTATTAACCCCCCTTTTTTATATTTCTTTCATAAGAAAATAATAACTTTGTTGTTACTGAAATTGCATTCATCTGAAAAAGACCTAGGCAATTTGCATGTTCTTTTAAACATTCATTTTTATTAATTCCCCATTAGTTTTTTCGGTTTTCTTATTGGATGATCATCTTTAGTTAACTATTACGTGTAATTATATTCATGTAGATATTCTACATGATTTATATTTGCGTAGAAAGGTTATAATAAACACA
>NC_136486.1:32847633-32850133 GCF_053919585.1 Euprymna scolopes | reverse complement strand
TTCATAACCCATATCACCGGTTTAAACTTCGGTTATTTTTATCAACATTTTTTGCTTATTCTGTTGGTTTTTATTCTGCTGTTGTTTTTGTATCTGTTTACCGTTCTTTCTTTACAGTGATGTACTTTTAAATATTCCCATGTATTATCATCTTATAGATTATTATGATACATCTATATATAATGCAAAACGGCCGCGAACGTTTTTGTATGTCCAAGAAAGGCTTTTTTTCTTCTTCTTTTTTTTTTTGGCGGGGTCTATCGACAAGGTTACTATTTTGTGAAAGTTTCCTTATATTTTCGAGATTATTACGAAACTTAAGGATAGAGACAGGCTCCTAAATAAATAAAAAAAACATTTAAACAGGAGATCGATTAATTGTAGTCATTATAAATCATACCTCCTAAGCCACCTGCTTACTCTGCTCCTTATTTTATCCCTAACGTATAACGTACACCTATATTTTATTGCATCATTCCTTTTTATTACTAAATTTTACATAAACTAGTAAAACTACTAACCTTGTGACTACACCATTTTTATTACATTTTCATACCATTTGTTTGTAACCCAGATCTTCGGCTCGAACTTCAGTTATTTTTACCGACACTTTTTTGTTTATTGTGTTGTTTTTGTTTCTGTTTTACGTCCTTTCTTTACAGTGATGTACTTTTAAATGCTCCTATATATTATTATCTTATATCTTATAGATTATTATGATGCATCTACGTATGTAAAAGGCAAAATGGCCGCGAGCGTTTTTGTATATCCAAGAAAGGCTTTTTTGGCGTTTTTTTTTTTTTTAATACTTCCTGGATTATAATATCTCCGATTCGAAAACGGACGTTGTCTCTATCTTTATTTTGATTGAGTTTTAAAAAAAATCCCTGGTTCCCCGGTGTTTGTCATTATCGTCTAAATAAAGCGAAACTCATCAAAGCGAAGGCACATCGCCTGGCCTTCTGGCTGGGACGTCTTCAAACTTTGATCAATGTGGAGGAACCCCTTCATATCATGCAATTGCTATTCATTAAGACACTGCCAGAGTTCCCTCTTTTTTTGGGGGGGGCTGGTTTTCCCCAAAATCGTGGGGGTGAGCTTAACTGACCTACAGCCAGAGTTAAGTGCGTGATTCTTATGTGCTATGGTGTTATGGTTAACATTGCTAGATTTGAACGCTTTACACTTCCTGTCGCATCATGGGGCAGCGGTAAACTTTCAGCTTTTTTTTTTCACTTTCTTTTCCACATGTGCGTCACGGGTTCGAGCCTGCCTGCCTGCCACCACTTTTTTTTTTTTCAAGCAAACACCTACAAACACCCGGGCAACGCCGGGCACTCACGCTAGTATTATATAATCTATATTATATAATTTGCTTATATTATATATCTGTTAATGATCTATATGTATTTGTGTAGGTGTTGCTGCTGTAATATTAAAATTTTCAGGGATTTATTACATTAGGTAGGGTTTAACTTCAATCTGAAATTTTAAATAAAGTCTTAACTTCTTGATTATTCGTTAAAAATTGTTAACATTTTTTTCGTATGTTCTCTTTCCATCACTTTATTTCTAAGGTTTCGATTACTATCAATAATTCCAAAATCCAAACGTTAAATGGTAATTTCTAAATTTTAGCTATTAATAATTTAAACATTTAATATTTACCATGTATATTTGAAATTGTTAATTGCATATGCATTGTTATTCCATAACCTGTACGGAATTTGTATTAATTCATATTTGGTAAACGTTTAGTGTAGGATTAATATTTTACTAGTATGGATGACCGGCGTTGCCCGGGTGTCTGGAGGTGTATGTTGAGCAAAACGAAAAAAAAAAGTGGTAAACGGAAGGCAGGCTCGAACCCGTACCGCGAAAGAGGAAAATAACGTGACGTCTTTGTTGTTACAATCACCACCAAACCGGAAGTGACGTAGGTTTAAATTAGGCTAGAAAATCGAAAAGAGAGGATGACATTCGAAAATAGCGGTGAAAAAAGCGACCCCTCCCTGAAAAAAGTGCCGAGTTGAGGGTGAAGAAATTAATGTTTTTAGCCAATTTTTTGGTATTTGTCGTCTAAAGGGTCGAGCTTCAAAACAATACTGAACTTGTGAAAATCCGTCGCCTCTGTCGAAGGTTTTAGGCAACCATGCAAACATACATACATACATACATTTATATATTGGTAGCTCGATCCAAACCGATTAAAAAGCTTGCCATATGTCTGAATACCCTTTATGTCAAATTTCAAATGTTTAAACCAGAAATTCTCTGAGTAATTTGGTAGAGACTGCGGAGGTCTATTTTTTTATTTTTTACTTTGATCCTTATTATGACCCATTAACATTTATTGTTTTGGGTTCAAATCAAATTATTAAGTTAGATCCATGTCCAAGGAACCTATATCTAAAATTTCAAGTGTTTAGACCCAAAATTGGTGGAGGAATTCTCAAAGGTCAAACTGTTGAACTTTGATCCCCATCAACAGCCAAATTTA
>NC_136486.1:32840133-32842633 GCF_053919585.1 Euprymna scolopes | reverse complement strand
TTCTATTTTTAAAGTGGGTTTATTTTCTTTCTGGAATATACTTCCAGAACTTATAAATCTGTTCATTGCAATGTGGCCATAAAGTGGGTGCCCATTTGACGACACATCATTATAGAAAAGTGACCCCCCACTTTGTGACCATTTGTAAAATTTTTTATCTTGAAAACTACTAGTTTCGTTTGCCGTAGATATAAATGGTTATTTCCGTTTTCAGCGCCTCCAAAAACCTTTAAAAGTGGAAAATTTGAAGGAATATAATCCAATATCGAGATTATTAAGGTTTCTGAATTAGTGTTTTTTTTTACACTTATAGGCCTCCGTACATAAGTAAGAGATAATTTTTCACTTCCGGTGTCGTTACAACTTGCTTTAAAGACACGCCGTCGTCGCTGTGTGTTGGAAAAATCCTTCCATTTAAAAATACATGGATTATAATACATAAATATGAATAAATTCTCATACAGGAAGATTAAAAGAAAGCATATCTTACTCATTAACCAGGTAAGTTCTTTATTTTGCCGTTAAAATAATTATCGTAAGATTCAAGTAATGTTATTGTTCGAATGTTAAGTGAAGAAATCGACGGAAAAATAAATAAAATTGTTTATTTCTCTATTAAAGCTTTTATGATATTAAAATTTGGTCTTTGCTCGTTTTATTGAAATAAAATTTACGGGTTTAAATTACGTTTTACTATTATTAAAATCTGATAGAAAGATAGGTGTATATTCAAAATGGCGACTTCGCCTGCGAATGTCCCCAAAATTCTGATACTGCTAACCATTCGCCCATGCATAGAGTACTGTTATCACATTTGGGCTGGTGCATCTGCTACTTGTCTCTCACTCCTGGACAGGGGCCAAAAGAGAGTCGCCAACCTGATAGGCCCTGAGCTGTCATCTAGGCTTCAGCCTCTGTCCCATCGACGAAATGTTGTATCCCTCTGCTTGTTCTACAAGTACTTTAATGGTGAATGCTCTGACGAACTACAAACACATACCCTCCCCGACGTGAATACCCCCGACAAACTCGACAAGCAACTAAATCCCACCCCTTCACAGTAGAGATCCCTTGTTGTAAGAAGGCCTTCTACTCCAATAGTTTCTTCCCCAGACTTTGGAACTCCATTCCGGGATTCTGCTTTCCAAACTGTACCGACATGCAGAAGTTCAAGCGTAATGTGAACAGACATATTGCTACTCGTCTTCCTTTCATAATACCCCTGCAACTTATGTCCCCGATAGAAGCTCCCTACTTCAAAGTGGCACTGTGCCTTTTTTGGGGTGAAAACTGAATTAAAAAGTTTTTAAAAAAAAACTAATTCCAGGTATGTATCACTTTTTTAAAAAGACTTTCAAGTAATTATACACATCGCATAAGAGACTCATGCCAACCAGTTATAATCGACGCCATTTCGACCCGTTGATGTTTCCATGTGTCTATTGATTGATATCGTGTCTAACACTTGGGGAGCTGTTTTTCTCAACCAAGGAATTCAACAAACGATATATATGACCCCTTCAGTATTTCTACCCTACATTGGCTTATAACAGGATCGGGGAATCTTCTTTAAATTATGTTGAACCTAGTAACAATACTAAGCATCACATCCCACCAGACTAGATGAATTGTTGTACTGGAATCCGGAAAGATGTGGCTCGCATTTTCACATCTTACATTTTGTGAATACAAAAATTTATCTAGTCTAGTGGAGTGTCAGGCTTAGTGCTATTACTAGGTTCAACATCACTTGGAGTAGCTGCAACATTCCTTGTATAAGCCAGTGTGAAATAGCCAGACTGAGGGCATCTTGTAGGGGCGGAGGTTTTAATACCATACGACATTAAGGCTGCTTCTGACATACCTTAAGATTGAATCCAGAGAGAATTGACAACCATGTGATCCAATGGGCTCCCTATGGATAAAAAGGAGGGGGAAAAAAGTGAACCGGACGTCGAAAATCGTGATTTGATTGCAATGGGAAGAAACTGGAGGGATGATATAGATCCGCTTTCAAATTGAAAACGATGGTTTACTCATGTGGTGCAAGATGCCGCAGTTCCTAAGTTTGAGTAAGTCTAATCCGCAAAAACCAATGGACCACAATTAAGAACTGTGATGCACCTTCTTCTAGTGATATCACCTCTCATAACTGCACTATATCTCCAACAGACTAGATGCGTTTTTATACTAGAATCCAGCAAGACTAATAGACCAGAAAAAAGATAAAGAGTAAAAAAAAAAAGAAAAGAGGTTCTTTTTTTCATAGCGGTGTTATTGTAAAGAACCAATTCAGTCCATTTACACTTTTATATCCGCGCATGCGTAATTCAGAAACTACGTTATCACACGCAACTTCGTGGCTGAATGGTGTGTCCACACGACGCGGACAGAGCGACGCCGCTTTAGAAATTGCCATAACAGTTCCATTTGTTATTTACTCTTTTCCCATTTGTGTGTTTTATGGAATGATTTTAAATAAAACTCTGAACATTTAGAT